>NC_135216.1:6676115-6706115 GCF_052324685.1 Brachyhypopomus gauderio
ATATATAATATGACATGCATTTACATATTAATTTACATTAACCTATTAATTCTTTATTTCAATATTGCTCAGAAAATCCACTTTTCCATGATAGGGGCCCTTTAAGGCTTTCTGTGTTGCTTTTCTCAGGGGTCTTTTTTACCTCTGTGAGTTGCAAAGCTTGGGAGGGGTTGCAGTTTTGATTTAAAGCCTCCCCTGCCAATACAAATGACACTATGATTGAATCTGCTAGGCTGTGTTTTCTACGTAGCAGGCGAGGCTTGGTTGGAGGTGTGAAGTGGGGTTTGGGGGGCTTTAATAATAGCGTGTGATTTCAGCTTTTTTAACTGCAGCTTCCCGGCGCTGCGTCTCTCGCCTGATCCTAAATCTCCGTTTTGCTGTCTGGAGAGATTCATTAGCCACAGTACGAGATGCCATGCCCAGCTAAAGGCTTTGTGTGTGTGTGTCTGTGCGTGTGTGTCTGCTCGTGTATGTCTGTCTTCCCTCTCCTTCACTCTTTTTCTTTTGTTTCCTTCATTTCTCTCCTCTCACACTTCATCCCATCTTTTCTCTCTTTCTTTCTATCACTATTCCCACCTCTTCTTTTTGTTCCTGTTTTTTTTTGGTGAAGTTGCTGCAGTGGTTCTAGGAGGCTGGGTTTTTGTTAGGTTTCATTTTGTGTCTCCCCTCTGAGCTTTTTGGAAACCAGACGGATTGCCACCAGACGGATTATGTCTCACAAGACAAGAGAGGCAGAACACGGAGGTGGAGAATGTCTTCTCATGCCTTTTATTTCTAAACATTATTGTGCTATG
Organism: Brachyhypopomus gauderio; assembly: GCF_052324685.1. Lineage (NCBI taxonomy): Eukaryota > Metazoa > Chordata > Actinopteri > Gymnotiformes > Hypopomidae > Brachyhypopomus > Brachyhypopomus gauderio. Next base: position 6,676,910 of record NC_135216.1, read on the forward strand.
AATGAAATTAAAGAGAAAATAATGCCTTGTATCAGTGACCTGCTCAGCTAGTTCCATCAAGCATAATGATCAAGCCATAAATTCCCACTGCACTCTCCAAAACTCCTTGTGTGTGTGTGTGTGTGTGTGTGTGTGTGTGTGTGTGTGTGTGTGTGTGTGTGTGTGTGTGTGTGTGTGAAGGAGAGAGACTAGTGTCTAGGTCTGCCTGGAACACACTCGATGATGTCTGAAGGGAAACGTGATCGTGGTAGGGGTGGGTTTGGGGTGGGGGTGCTGTTTCATTCCCTCTGTGTGTGTGAGAGAGAGAATATGATAGAAAGAGAGAAGGAGGGTGAGATGGGGGGGTTGAATACTCATTGTGTGTGCCTTGTTTAACTACGAGTCTGGCAACAGCAGTGCTTTCCAAAAAGCACTCTCAGACTGGAACCTTCCAAAAAGCACTCTCAGACTGGTACCTTCCAAAAAGCACTCTCAGACTGGTACCTTCCAAAAAGCACTCCCAGACTGGTACCTTCCAAAAAGCACTCCCAGACTGGTACCTTCCAAAAAGCACTCCCAGACTGGTACCTTCCAAAAAGCACTCTCAGACTGGTACCTTCCAAAAAGCACTCTGACTGGTACCTTCCAAAAAGCACTCTCTGACTGGTACCTTCCAAAAAGCACTCTCAGACTGGTACCTTCCAAAAAGCACTCTCAGACTGGTACTTTCCAAAAAGCACTCTCAGACTGGTACCTTCCAAAAAGCACTCTCAGACTGGTACCTTCCAAAAAGCACTCTCAGACTGGTACCTTCCAAAAAGCACTCTTAGACTGGTACTTTCCAAAAAGCACTCTTAGACTGGTACTTTCCAAAAAGCACTCTCAGAGTGGTTCCTAAAAGCATGCAGTCTGGTACCTTCCAGACAGCCTTCCCACCACACACACAGACACACACACCACCAATAATGAGATACTGAAACACCCAGAAACTGACAGAAATACAGACAGAGAGAGAATAGAATGATCCACTGAGTCAGACACCATCAGACAACACCAGGCATGGCAACCCACCACAGACAAGCAATTAATGTCTTAGACCTTAACCACTTGTGTCGGCACACACACACACACACACACACACATGCGTGCTTGGAATGGCTCTTGACCTGAAGTAGCCTGTATCTTAATGAGTGTAAGGTGAGGCTTTGTTTGGTGATTGGCCTGTGTGTGTGTGTGTGTGTGTGTGTGTGTGTGTGTGTGTGTGTGTGTTGGAGGGGTCTCTGCCACTGCCTCTGTTCTGGGCATGCTGCCTTCCTGGTGTGTGTGTGTGTGTGTGTGTGTGTGCGCATGCGCATGTATTGGAGGGGTTTAATTGAGTTGTGACTCATCTAATGGTGAAAGAGGAAAAGAGGCAGTCACACAGGGACCATGGCAGGGCTGAAATGAGTCAAACAAGGGTGCCTGAGGAAAACAGGTGTGTGTGTGTGTGTGTGAGAGAGAGAGTGTCAGACAGACGGTAGGGAGTGAACGGGGCAGCATGATGGTGGCCAGCATTAGCCTTCGTCTTCAGCTCATTTTATCTCTGCAGGGCTCCTACACACCCTCAGAGGGGGGAGGGGGGTTAACCACACTGTCTGTGGTCTTGTATTTCTCCTTCTTGTGGAATTGGGTTGGGTTAGACGCAACAAAGACTGCAAAGAACGCAGGTGGATTGTACTATGACAACCCAATGTTTTTACTATGAGAAAAGCTGAACTCCGTGTGTAGCCTGCTATACTGAAAGCTTGTAGGGCTTCAAACTATGGAGAGAAAACCAGTTGGGCCACAACAGATGCGAGTCCTCGTGCAGAAGGAGCTCGTGGCTTTCTGTGTCTTACATAACTAATAAAGATGGACCATACACGAGAAATAATTTGCTTACGGTTATTACGATTGTACCAACCAAACCATAAAACAGGCGAACAACAAAATTTTGTTCGGCACTGTGAATACGTATGGCTTATGTGCGTTTTGAGAGATCTGAGATTAGATCTAGAGTTGAGATTAGGAACTCTCCATGCATTTCCATTATGGATACAATAGTTTCAGATAAACTGCCTAGCGACAGAGGACCAGAGGCCTTGGCAACAACTCACTGTCCTCGCGCTAATCTGTTGGCAAGGGAAAAAACCGCTCGTGCAGATGTCTGTGGCGATAATAACAATAAAATGTTGCGTTAACAGCGCGATTTCAGTAATAACTCCTGGCTCACGCTCGTCTATATAAGTTGTGTTCCCTGATGATACGCGTTCGCGCGCGCGCCTTTGTCTCGCGCCGTGTGACGTTGTCGGAACATTAATCAGTGTCAGAACGACCACGCGGCCACCGGCCTCCTTCCCGCCATCGTGGGGCGCGTGGCTTTGTTGCTATAGCATCTGAGAACTGGGGCCGAGTCGAGAACGCGCACTAGGTCGGGCTACTGTGATATGCGAAACTTATGTTATTTTTAAATTTTTTTGTTGTTTTTTTTTTTTTACAACACGGCACTTTATAATCAACAACTGTTTGTTTCTTTTCTTTGAAACGGACGCTCTGAGCAGCAAGACACCGGGTGCGCGCACCGGCGCGCTCCGGTCACCGTGACTCACGCGTTTTTTTTTGCGCGCCGCCCAGTTAGACACCTGTGGTTTTCTCGAAAGACCTCTAAACGATGCCGGTGACTCAGACGAGCGCTTTCAGGAAGTTCTGATGTTTCTGGCGCTGGTAATAAGCCCCATGACTCCAATCAGTCCTGCGCGTTACTCACCCGGCTCTGCAGACGCACAGCACCGGCTCCGTCTCGGAGTTTCAGTTCCTCTCGGCACGCCGCGGCGCCCTGGCTGATCTCCAGGGAGAGAATGCTGACACAATGCGGATCTGTCCCGGGGACGCGGAGACGGCGCGGGGACGCGCATTGGCTGTTATCGGAGCCGTCAGTCAGACAACGAACAAAGTCTGTCCTCCGGACAAAGAAAAAAAACTTGGGTTACACTCCAAACTTTTATCCTGCCCCGGCACACCTTGTTCATAACTCGGCACAGCTGTTGTGCAGGGTTTGCGGCCGTTACTTTCAAACGCTGTCAACCTGGACACACACGCCGTCTGTGGTAATGTGTATGGCGACAGCTGAATGGTCTCCTGTGTTCTCCAAATCTCACACTCCATGGCAGTATCTACTGAGCATCTTGAGGCAGTGATTGAAAGGATTCCAAATCAGACCACACACACACACAAAGTGTCAAAAATCTCATGGGAACATTTGGTACAACATAAATATAGTACTGCTGATTAACAAACTGATTAACATTTCTGTTCTTATGATGACAAAACCAGACCCCAGACCTTTACTGCTGTAGTTAAGATCCACCACAACAAATCCTTTCTTCCCCCAACAAATATACACACACACACACACACACACACACACACACACACACACACACACACACACACACACACACACACACACACACACACATGCATAACACTGAAGACGGCAGCCTGCAGTAGTATTGTTGACTAGCTGTTTCTCTCACATCATGACAAGTCACCTGTTCTTGCCTCCATCCTGTATGGAGTGCAGGTTCATGGGGCACTACATGTTGATCTTAAGACTTCAAAGTGTTCCCCTTCCATGGGTCTACATCTGAACAAATACAAAAGCCCTTTGGTAGGGAATGTAGATGTTTTTTTTAACTTCCTGATTTCTGTCTTGAATGGCCTTCATATTGCTCACTTCCTAAGAATGCAGGCCAGAAGGAAGCGTCGACATTCATATTTTCATAGTGTTGCATTTTCCCTTCCACTTATTCCTGTCCCCCCCCCCCTCTCTCTCTCTCTCTCTCTCTCCCTCTCTCTCTCCCTCTCTCTCTCTCTCTCTCTCTCAGCTCTTTCCATCCGAAATGGGGCTCCCGTGTGCCTGAGGACGGAATGCTCTCTTTGGCAGATCGGACGGGACCGCCCCTTTTGGCCCGGCATCCAATCAGAGCCTGAGACGGGAGGGCTGACGTCCCTCCCCATCCGGGACGCCACACACCCCTCCTTCACTGTCCCGGTACATTGTGGGCCATGTCAGTTCACCCAGGCTTGCAAGAATAGGAAGCCCTTGTGATTTCTTCCCTGGGCAGTGAGAGGATAGCGTCGTCCCCCACCCCCACCCTTTCTCTCTGCCGTTCAGCCTGGCCCCGTCTAACTCTGCATGAAGAAACTGAGATTCGGAGGATCCAAAATGGAGGTCAGCCAGGCGCGCTTGCTCAAGCAGAGCGCCCTCTACTGGACGGGTTGAAGGTGTCAGGAGAAGAGTTACTGCAGCAGCAGTATGCAGACAGATGCTTATCCAGACACAAACACTTTCACAGGTAAGAGGCAGCGGTGTGTGTGTGTGTGGGGGGGGGGTGACTGTGTGAAAACACACACAGTTTCGTGATCTCTGGCCCTCAAACCAACACTCCTAACACATCACTAGGGTTTTGTTACATTTTGGGAACAAAATAAAAACGGTTTCAGAAATGTCTGTCCTTGTCTGGGGCAGCCAAACGCTGACTCTGGAGAAACCGGCCCGTGTGCAATTTTTTAATATCAGATGTGGAATTTGAACTTGGAGCAGAACACAGACCCAGACACGCAGAAACCCCGGAGAGATCCGGGCTGGAGGATATTGTTTTAGCAACTGCCGGGCCCTCGGACCGAGCCGGGGTCACCCTGTTCTGCGATTTTATTAATTGCAGGGAGGACTGAAATGCCGGAACGTTCTGTTCCAGAAGAATGCGGTAGGCTCTCCAAGCCAAGAGGTGAACGCCAGGCCTCAGGCCCCAGAATGCAGCAGGCCAGCCCTACAGCCGAGGGGGGTGTGGGGGGGGGGATTATCTAACTGTAAACACAAGTGCATATACAGTGGACTTTTGTTAGTGTGGATGTCAAACATGATTTTTAGTTGATGTAATGAAGTTAATTTGGTCATGGTTTCCCATAGCAACAGAATGCTGGAGTTTGTGGCATTCACTGCATTGCTTCAGTTTTTCATTTTTTCATATTTTCGCTCTCTCTCTGTCTTTCTCTCTCTCTCTCTCTCTCCAACTCCCCCTTTCTCTCTTGTTCCTTCTGTCTTTTATTTCCCTCTCTTCCCCAGTTTCTCATTCCCTCTCACTCTTTCACTCTCTCAATGTCTTCACTGTCTTTCATTTTCCCTCCCTCTCTCCTCCACCACTCTCACACCCTCTTTTCCTTCACTGGATCCTCTCTGCTTTCCCTTTTTAACTCACTCTTTTCTCATCTCACTCTGTGTCTCACACACACACACACACACACACACACACACACACACACACACACACACACTCAAAGCTGGGAAAGTGCCGGTGGTTGAGGCTTGAGGTCTTTCGAGTGTGGAAGGCTTCCAGGTTGGTTCCTGTGATTCCTGCGAGGCCTCGGCTTGTGTAGGGAGGGTGCGCTGACTTCAGTGGGTGAGTGCGTCTGTGTGCTCATGTCTGTGATGTCAGTGCCTGCAGGGTTAACCTACAGAAAGGCCCTTCCAGAGCAGAGACAGTGGGCTGTCGATTGTCCTCCCTCTCTCTCTCTCTCTCTCTCTCTCTCTCTCTCTCTCTCTCTCTCTCTCTTTCTCTCCCTCTTCGCTTCCTCCCTCTCATGCAGAGTCAGACATGGCCTGTCATGAAGCTCTGGGGTGTGCAGAGGAGAGCTCGTTAGTTTGCGAGGGTTTTTGTCAGTTCGAGGATGCTGGTTGTGTAGTGTGAAACGAGGCTGAGTGTGCAGGATGTGTTGGTCCTGACCCTGTCGTGCCCAACTGTCGCTTCCTTCCGTATGAAATATTAATGAAGCGGGGGGACGCTGTGTCGGGTGCCTCGTCCTGCACGCGTGACCACACGCAGACCCACCACTCACCAGCCTGGGAACACGCCCTCCGGTTGGCCACGCCCTCCGGGTGGCCACGCCCTCCCGAACCCACCCTCCATGTTGCTGTCGAAAATGTACCCACCCCTGCCTCCATAACGCCAATCCCCCTTCCCACCGTCGTGACCACACCCTCCCTCACGCCGTCGTGACCACACCCTCTCTCCCCACCGTCGTGACCACACCCCCCCCTCCCCACCGTCCTGACCACACCCCCCCCCTCCCCACCGTCGTGACCACACCCTCCCTCCCCACCGTCCTGACCACACCCTCCCTCCCGTCGTCGTGACCACACCCTCCCTCCCCGTCGTCCTGACCACACCCCCCCCCTCCCCACCGTCGTGACCACACCCCCCCTCCCCACCGTCGTGACCACACCCTCCCTCCTGTCGTCCTGACCACACCCCCCCTCCTCACCGTCGTGACCACACCCTCCCTCCCGTCGTCGTGACCACACCCCCCCTCCCGTCGTCCTGACCACACCCTCCCTCCCCACCGTCGTGACCACACCCCCCCCCTCCCCACCGTCCTGACCACACCCCCCCTCCCCACCGTCCTGACCACACCCTCCCTCCCCACCGTCCTGACCACACCCTCCCTCCCGTCGTCCTGACCACACCCTCCCTCCCGTCGTCGTGACCACACCCTCCCTCCCGTCGTCGTGACCACACCCTCCCTCACGCCGTCGTGACCACACCCCCCCCTCCCCACCGTCGTGACCACACCCTCCCTCCTGTCGTCGTGACTACACCCTCCCTCCTGTCGTCGTGACTACACCCTCCCTCCTGTCGTCCTGACCACACCCCCCCTCCCCACCGTCGTGACCACACCCCCCCTCCCCACCGTCGTGACCACACCCTCCCTCCCGTCGTCGTGACCACACCCCCCCCTCCCGTCGTCGTGACCACACCCTCCCTCCCCACTGTCGTGGCCACACCCCCCCTCCCCACTGTCGTGGCCACACCCCCCCCCTCCCCACCGTCGTGACCACACCCCCCCTCCCCACCGTCGTGACCACACCCCCCCTCCCCACCGTCGTGACCACACCCTCCCTCCCGTCGTCGTGACCACACCCCCCCCTCCCGTCGTCGTGACCACACCCTCCCTCACGCCGTCGTGACCACACCCTCCCTCCCGTCGTCGTGACCACACCCTCCCTCACGCCGTCCTGACCACACCCCCCCTCCCGTCGTCCTGACCACACCCTCCCTCCCCACTGTCGTGGCCACACCCCCCCTCCCCACCGTCGTGACCACACCCCCCCTCCCCACTGTCGTGACCACACCCCCCCCTCCCCACTGTCGTGACCACACCCCCCCTCCCGTCGTCGTGACCACACCCTAAACCCCCTCGTCCTCCCTCAGACCGCCCAGCGTCTCCCGCTCCGTGGGCTGCAGGATTTGGCTCTGCAGACTCGTGTGTTAGTTCTCTCGTTCTCCATCTCTCCGTCTCTCTTGCTTACTTTGTCTTTTTTTCCCATAAGGGTGCCAAAGCCTGGAGGCAGCGATAGACAGAGACGCAGGGAGGGAGGGAGGGAGGGAAAGGGGTATTGAAAGTGACAAAGATGCTACGAAGTGTGAGACAAAAGTCCAAATAAGATCAAGGACATTGAGGCTAAAACAAAAATCCCTCTTCCTGTGCAGCGAGGCGATGACCTAGCACGCGGTCGGCAGTGGTCAGTACGCTCTCCGACCTCCCCGACAGCACGCTCCCGTTTGCTGTGCTTCCTCAGCAGTGCCCGTGGCAGGTCACGGGGTCAGAGGTCGCGGCAGACGCAGAACTCCCCCACTGTCATATCCAGCCCCCCGGATCAGACTAGTTCATTTGGCTTGTCCACTTACAGAAGATTCCCAAGCCAACTGTCACCTTTGGAATGGTTTTCATTAGTTGGTGTTTGGTTAATTGTGGTATAAAGCCCTCCAGTTGTTTTAATATGTGTTCAATTATCCCGGATCCGCTGGCTTCATTAGCTGAACAGCAGCTGATCTTCACACAGTTTGTTATTGTAGATCATTTTTTGTTTTGGTGAGTGTGGCCGTTTTCCGGTGTGACCCGACTGTCACACTGGATAATCACGCTCTAATTATCTTAAAAATAGAATTTAGATTCGTCAACGGTCTGATGGTTCAGTCTGTCTGAAATCATAATGAGATCCAGGAATCCTGTAATGCGCTTTCTCAGTCGCTGGTTCAATACGGCAGCAGGAGCCTCGTCCCTGTGAGGAACGTTTATGGGCCTCGGAAGGTTCCGGAAGAGGGAACTGTTTATGTTGAAAGCGTGGCCCCAGGTGTGGCTGTAATTGTTACTCTGTGCCGTGTGCTGCTGCAGCCTGCTTGCGGTGAATTATTCGATGCGTCTGGTATGTGTTTCCTTTACTGACTCATCAGTAGAGCACCTCACAACACCTGTAGCGCTGGTCTCTACCTCCTCTGGCCTCTCTCTCTCTCTCTCTCTCTCTCTCTTCTCCCAGTTCAGTGTAATTCTGTTGGAATAAATTAGCTTTCCTGGCATTGGCTGAAAGTTGACTGTTGTTACTGCGTGCCCGTGGGGCCCTTGTCTGCCAGACGGCTGGCACCGCACACGTCTGGGTGTTTTCTGCTCCAGCACACCTGACACAACTCATCGGGGCCGTGATCACAGGCTGATATCAGTTGAATCAGGTGTCTTATATAAGGGGACTCAACTAGTCTGGGGACAACAACCACTGGTGTTATTTTTTTAAAGACTAAAAATATATAGCTCAATGAATCGGTAATAATTTCTCTCTCTCTCTCTCTCTCTCTCTCTCTCTCTCTCTCTCTCTCTCTCTCTCTCTCTCTGCTCCTATTCTCTCTGGCCCCCTCTGCAGAGTGCAGGTTTCAGTGCACCAATGGTAAGTGTCTGCCCCTGGTGTCTCTGCTGTGTAACCAGCTGAATGACTGTGGTGACCACAGTGATGAGGAGAGCTGCCCCACTGTGAGTCCTGCCCCCACGCTGCCCGTGGTGCCCTCCTCCGCTCCACACCAGGGTAAGGTCCTCTTGTTACCCCCCCCTCTACACACCCCAACCCCACCTGCTGCCCCCACCCAAAGGTGTAGTCGCCACATGTGTCGGCCGTCGCGATCGCACGATTGTTCTGGCGTTCCTGGGACGGAACTGCTGTGGACCTTTTCGGCGCCGGCGTGTGCCGGCTCGCTGCCTCGGACATCGTGAGCGGGTTCATCCTGCTGTATATGGACCTGGTTTAGCTGTGTGGTTATGTGGTTTTGTTTGTGGAACTCCAACTACAGTTTCTGGTCGTCACTATAAGCACAAGGTGGAAATGCTGATGTGGTTTTATGTGAGTATGTGAGACGAGTTAATAGTCCTCTTTCTTACTGTCTCCCTGTCTCTCTGCCTGTCTCTCTCTCTCTCCGTTTCTCTCCCTGTCTCTCACTCTCTGAGGGAACTATATAGGAGCGGCAAACAGATGGTCTCTATCACACAGCAGCCACAACTGGGCAGTGAACTTTCCCCCTGTAATCTAGACTTCCTGGGTCTAAACACACACACACACACACACACACACACACACACACACACACACACACACACACACTTCCCCCGTCTCCCATAAAGTATAAAGTACAGCTCACCTCATATTGGCAGTAGTGTCATTAAACTGTCCAGACGTTGAGCTCCTCCAAACTTTGCCTAATACATCTGTTTTTTTTTTTTGGAAATTCCACACAATTACTTGTTATTTTCTCACTGCTCAAGTTTGGACTGACTCTGTGTTCATGGACCAGGGCAGCGTGTGTGAGCGGCCGTGTTGGGGAGACTGCCTCCAGTCATGAGAACAGTAATGATGTTTTCCTCTGTGTCCGACCCAAACAGACCCTGGAGGGGTGTTGGTGTGTGCCTGTGTTAATGGCCTCGTTGGCTAGGGGACAGGTGGGGTTCAGACCCCTGCTGCACACAGCAGAGCCTTTGATGGAGACCAGGCTTTTGTCTCAACAAGTTTTCAGGACTAGACAAAAACACTTTACAGCTGAGCCTTTATTACCCTAGTCTGCTTCCTCCCTACCCCCTTATGGCCTCTCTCTCTCTCTCTCTCTCTCTCTCTCTCTCTCTCTCTCTCTCTCTCTCTCTCTCCTCTCTCTCTCTCTCTCTCTCGGGCATGCACACATAAATAAAGGTCTCTCGCCCAACCTCACAGAATCTGTTTCCTTTTGTCTCTCTCTCTCTCCCTCTTTGTCTATCTCCACCCTGACTCTCCAGTGTGTTGTGTTCTGCTGTCTCTGCACAAGGAGCCCCTCTCTCTCTCTCTCTCTCTCTCTCTCTCTCTCTCTCTCTCTCTCTCTCTCTCTCTCTCTCTCTCTCTCTCTCTCTCTCTCTCTCTTATTTCCAGCAGAGCTGCACCAACTGCTGCACTTCAAATATTTAGCAGTCTGGCCCACATGCTAATGAAAGTGACTGTGGATGGCGGCTATTTCAGAGGCACGTGTGTGTGTGTGTGTGTGTGTGTGTGTTTGTGTGTGCGTGTATTTGACATGCATGTGGGTGTGTGTTTGTGTGTGTATAGTATGATTGAATTTTCACTGGCTTTGGTTTGCTGATTTTTGTGCAGAAAGCAAAGAAGAGGGGAGAGAAAGAGGGAAAGAATGGGAACGAGAGAGAAAGAAGGAGAGAAAAGGGGTAGAGAACGAGGGACTGAGAAGAGAAGCAGACAGGGGGAGAGAGAGCGGGGCTGAAAATATTTCAATTCTAATCGAGTTTGCCATCTCGTTGTGTCTCTCAAACAGATGGATCATGAATACGGTCTAGACGGTGAGCGTCTGGCTGAGTCACGGATGTCCCGGTGCTAACAGCGTAGCTCTCTGCAGAGGGGTCCTCTCACCCCCACCCCCACAAAACACACGCGCACGTACGCACGCCCCTCCCCCACAGCTCGCTCGCGCGCACACACACATACACAACACACACACACACACACACACTCTGCTGATTCAGAGTGGTGTAGGACAGGGGGAGTATTTCCAGGCATGTGAGACACATTACGGGCGCCTTCAGCCTGGTGTTTCTCAGTGACTCACTAAGAGCTTCTAGTGGGGAGACTCTTACCTCATTGGAAGGCAGAACCAGCTTCACGCTCCGGAGGGCCGGAACCGGCCTCACACCGGCAGGACCGGCAACAGAGAGGAAGAACCGGCCCTGCGAGGCCAGAACAAGCTTCACCGAGACGAGTGCCGTCCCACCGTGAGCCTGAACCTGCGTGATGACACCTGGAGAATTTCTGGAAGTCTGAGTCTTAAGAGACAACATATCAGTTACAGCCCGTGGTGTTTTCGACTCTTCAAATAGTTTTAGCAAGTGTCAACAGGGGATTGTAAGTCTACTATATAAAAACCTAATGCACTACAACACCAGCTTGACAGTGTTGGTAGCTGCTCACCTGAACGATAAAGAAAAATCACCCAAAATGAATCCATATATGGATACTGTATCGTTTTAATAAGTAACAAGTAGAATTGTATTATGTAATGATGCTTGTTATTTATATTTAAATGTTATTCTTATGGAGTTTTATAGTCTGTCAGATCGCGAGGTTTCTTTGAGATTCTGCTTTGTTTCTGCAATATAAATACTTAATCACTGGTGGTCAAGCTACTTTAAAAATGTAGCATGCTAAGTTAGAAGTTACTCTACAAAAATTTAATTTAGCTAAGCTCTCCTTCGGGGAAATTAAGCTACACCGCAAAAGTGTCTTAATAGCAGTTAAGCTACATCCAGGACTGTCATATCGCATGATCTGGTAATTAGTTACACAAATAATAATGAAAAGCTCTCAGACAAACTTGTAGTTAGGTCTCGCCAACAGCCACTAACTCAGCCATCTGTCGTGTTTACAACCAACCGACAAGAAGCAACTACATAACTTGACGGACTAAAATATTCATTTTGTACGAATTTAGTGCTTGTCAACACAACTTCACCACTCTCTCGATAAAAGCTTATAAGCTACAAGACTGCTAGAATATGTGATTAAACCAATAAGCTTCCCTCCCCGCAGAGGACGGGTGGCGGACCAGCTATTGCTATTAATATTGCTGCAAAATTTCACTTGCACCGCTCTGCCTAAGCTCTCCAGCTCTAATACGCACAAACACAGCGGGAACAGATTTGCTGTTCGTGACTTGCGGATGACCGTGAGGTAACGCGCACGCTCGGTGCTGTGTCAATAGAGCCTGTGTAACACAGCCTGGCTTGTCCTTGGTGACCCTTGGCCTCAGACGTGACCTCTCCAAACAGAAAAGCCATTGGAGTCTCGTGGCTCCTTACGCACGCACACACACGCTAACAAAGTGGAAACACGTAATCGTTGGTGTCATTCTCACCAGTCGGGCCCATTTAGGATTTCTGCCCACACCTGTGCATGCATTTTTATGAGCAATGTCCATGACCTATAGTGTGATGTAGGTGATGGCAGTTGAGCAGGTGCCCGGGCCCTCACAAAACTCTCCACGCAGACGAGTAGGGTCCAGTTCTCCTGGCACAGCAGGAAGAACAAGCTACTGGCAAAATGCCGCTTGTGGGTTCGATTCCCAGAGAACGCACGTAACGCCGTGCTGACATATACAAGTCGCTCCGCACAACGTAAGAGCATCTGCCCTGAATGCAGATCCAGAGCGGAGGACGGTACCGGAGCGGAGCCGAGTCTTGTGGGACATCCCTGCTGGGTTAGCTGCAGTCTGCATAACCTTGAGTGTCTGTCTTAGAATGACCACTGCAGCTCAGGGCTACGCGCTCATGTTTACCTGATTTATTTACTTATTTATCCATCGTGTTTACTGATCTCCTTCGGTCCACTGAAATGCTTTTCTATATTAAGGGGCGTGTGTGTGATCTTTCCTAGCTAGCGGAGCGTTAAGGTGGTGCTTATGAGCTGTTTCTGTGCTGCTGACACAGCATGTGGAGAGTGTGTTCTGTGAGCGAGCGTCTTTAAGAGAGAGTTGCGGAGACGGCTCTCCAGGACGTCACGTGTGAGACGGCAGGAACACGCAGGGCCTCTGGAGTTGAGACTCGTGGGTCTGAGACTCGTGGGTCTGAGACTCGTGGGTCTGAGAGTGGTGGAAGTTGGCCCTGGTTTTACCCTGACACAGTGAGAGCATTACAGGCAACTGTGCTCTGTTCCGGTGGTGCGGTGTCCATTTAATAAAACACACTCGTGCGCACGCTCTACCCATTTCCTGTGTCTGACAGAGATGGGGGGGACCAATGTGTTTGTTCTTAGAAAAAAGCCCAAAAACATGATGTGTGTTCAGCAGGGGATAGACCGGCTGAGTGAGGAATAGAAAATGGTGCAGTCAGCCGAGATCAGGAAACTGTGTGTGTGTGTGTGTGTGTGCGTGCGTGCGTGCGTGCGTGTATCTCCACAACATTAGAGCAGACTCTCACAAGGCAGACATTACAGCTCTGTGCTGTTGTGTCTGGAAACATGGCTGGAGAGAACGTTAACAATTTCGGTCTGATCTTGTCCATTTTACTCAGTCCATAAATTGCTGCTCTCTGTCTCTCCCCCTTTGCCTGTGTGTGTGTGTGTGTGTGTGTGTGTGTGTGTGTGTGTGTGTGTGTGTGTGTGTGTGTGTGTGTGTGTGTGTGTGTGTGTGTGCTGGGGAAGGTAGTCAGTGCTGTGTGGGTGGTGAGAATAAGACCCCCTTGGTCGTCTGTGCTCTCTGTTCCTAAAAGCTCTACACGCTGTTGAGTCCGCAGCACGCAGAATATGCCTGCTCCCTCTCTGACTCGCACACCACGTATTCTGCTTACAGGCCGACTGCGACACACACACACACACACACGCTTGCTCACTTAGCAAAATACTCTAGACTGGGACTAACTGGGACACTATCAGCAGGAAACACGTATTAAATAACAACAACAATAAAATTATTATTATTGTCACATGTTATTTAAGAAACAATCAGGAAAAGCCCTATTTCCAACTTTACTAGCACTGTGCTTGATAAACGTGTGTGTGTGTGAGTGATAAACCCTATGTGTAGTGTGTGTTTGCTCATGGTTTCACTGGGTTGTGAGGGCAGCACTATCACTGCAGTACCAAGCCCAGTTCGACTCTCACTCACTCACTCCCTTAAATAAGCGATTAAGATAATAAACACATCTGAGTTATGAGTGTCGTTCTGTTCTTGCTAGAACAGGAGTCACTGTTACTAGGCAGTGGAAAGTACCTCAGCAGTCTGAACGTTGAGCTGGATGGCGTATGTGTGGCAAACATTGATTTTTGTGTTTTCTGTGCGTGTATAAATACCACGTTATGTTGAATCTGCCGTTCAAGTCTAAGGACAAAATGAGAACTCTGTGTTTAAAAGAATCTGCATGCGTATGTTCAGAGTGACGGTGGGTCTTCTGTCAGTGGCTGTCCGTCGTCATCATGGACGTGGGCTGGCCTGGTCAGCCTACAACTTCCCCTTCACCTTCGACACCGCCTCGGTGACTTCCCCTCTACTGGGGCTCCGCCCGAGTGAATCCCCTCCCCCTCAAACCGCACCCCAAATCCCGCCCCCTGGTCCACAGTGTCACCGATAACTCCTCCCACACCAGGTGTTCTGTGAGCCAGACGCTTTCCTGCTGAGAACGTTCCGCGCAGGTCCGACGGACCACCAGACGCCCGAGCGCGGACGGCACCTGAGAGGTTTATTTCTAGCGCCACGTCTCTGGTAACCTAGCAACCCAAACCGACCGTGCTCCGACGGTTCTCTCCTGCTTTTGCCTACACAGGCACGGCTGAACTTCCATCACCATCGATCTCCTCCTCTCCACCACCGGCAGGCCTCCACGAGAGAGGACCCGCACATGTCGGCAGATAGAAAGCCAAGCTACAGGCTGCCTGTTACACTTTCTTGAAATACAGTGTACATCTTCAGTCTTTTGTCTCCAAGGGTGAACGAGTGCCAAGAGTCGTTGCTTCTGTCCCCAGCGCTGAGGAACTGTGACGACCACCCTGCCAGTAGTCCTGAGTCTAAGCAGGGCTTCCTAAAGTAAAATTTGTCCTGACAATACAAAGTACACACACGCGCTTACACAGCTACCTCCCATCACGTCTCAGGATCGCTCGCTGTTATACTTTTGTCACTACACGATCTAAGTAACAGGTTCAGGTCTGGGTTGCCGAGATGATTTAGACGCTGTGACAAGCCATGTTACTAGTCTGGTGCAACAGCACACTCACGGTTTATTGACGTGCAATTTAGCATAAACAAGGACAAAAGTCTGTGTTCTGTTTGCAGGTTGTGTGACATACAGGAATGAGCCAGATGTTATTACTGTTAACTTTGCTAAATGTTTTAACTACAAGCAGCTGTAAACGTTCCTGCAAACTACACTGCTGAAGAGACGCTTGTTTTGGTGAGGAGTAGACGACTCTCCTAGGTTAACATGCCTCTTTCCAAACCTCTGGAGAACACGCACACCTGAATTACTCTACTAGAAGCTTTCAGATGAAATATGTTAGCTTGTTTCTCTAACCCTCATATATTCGAGGTGTGCTGCACTAGAGTATGTTATGGCATTCATGACATTTTCCAGGTAACCACTGCATATGTGGAAGGAGGGTGAGTCATGTGACCATGGTAGTAACGTGGTCTTCTGCAAGAGCCCTTAACGAGCCCCCTTTGCTTGACTGCCATGCTGGGGTGTCAGGTGTCCAGTCGAAGGCCCTCGGAGGAATGCGAGTAAAACCCAGACGATGTGTCTGAAGGAGCCAAAGGAGAAGGACAGGTTTCCTTTCATTAACCCTCTGTTGTGATTTAGATTTTTTAACTTCTGAATGATTCTGTTAAGGCATTCTGTTAATATATTGTGTGCGTGCACATGTGTATACATGTGTGTGCACATGCGTTCGTGATTTATTAATGTATAAGTGGATGTGAAGCATCTTTCATGCTAAGCAGATTTTTATGATATGGAAGTGGAGTGTGGAGGAGGTTGTGGTTGCTGGGTTAGTATGAGGAGGGGGTTGTGGGTGTTGAGTTGGGGTGAGGAGGGGGTTGTGGGTGTTGAGTTGGGATGAGGAGGGAGTTGTGGGTGTTGAGTTGGGGTGTGGAGGGGGTTGTGGGTGTTGAGTTGGGATGAGGAGGGGGTTGTGGGTGTTGAGTTGGGGTGTTGTGGGTGTTGAGTTGGGGTGTGGAGGGGGTTGTGGGTGTTGAGTTGGGGTGTGGAGGGGGTTGTGGGTGTTGAGTTGGGGTGAGGAGGGAGTTGTGGGTGTTGAGTTGGGGTGTGGAGGGGGTTGGGGTGTGGAGGGAGTTGTGGGTGTTGAGTTGGGGTGTGGAGGGGGTTGGGGTGTGGAGGGAGTTGTGGGTGTTGAGTTGGGGTGAGGAGGGGGTTGTGGGTGTTGAGTTGGGATGAGGAGGGAGTTGTGGGTGTTGAGTTGGGGTGTGGAGGGGGTTGTGGGTGTTGAGTTGGGGTGAGGAGGGGGTTGTGGGTGTTGAGTTGGGATGAGGAGGGGGTTGTGGGTGTTGAGTTGGGGTGAGGAGGGGGTTGTGGGTGTTGAGTTGGGGTGAGGAGGGAGTTGTGGGTGTGGAGGGAGTTGTGGGTGTTGAGTTGGGGTGTGGAGGGGGTTGTGGGTGTTGAGTTGGAGTGTGGAGGGAGTTGTGGGTGTTGAGTTGGGGTGTGGAGGGGGTTGTGGGTGTTGAGTTGGGGTGAGGAGGGGGTTGTGGGTGTTGAGTTGGGGTGTGGAGGGAGTTGTGGGTGTTGAGTTGGGGTGTGGAGGGAGTTGTGGGTGTTGAGTTGGGGTGTGGAGGGAGTTGTGGGTGTTGAGTTGGGGTGTGGAGGGGGTTGGGGTGTGGAGGGAGTTGTGGGTGTTGAGTTGGGGTGTGGAGGGAGTTGTGGGTGTTGAGTTGGGGTGTGGAGGGGGTTGTGGGTGTTGAGTTGGGGTGTGGAGGGGGTTGTGGGTGTTGAGTTGGGGTGTGGAGGGGGTTGTGGGTGTTGAGTTGGGGTGTGGAGGGGGTTGTGAATGTTGAGTTGGGATGTGGAGTGGTAGTCGATCACGTGACTGTGGCCTTCTCAATTAGGCTTGTGTAGTTTTCTCTCTGATCTAAGTGTTGATGTCTCAGCCATGCTGCCCTTAAGAAGCTCTCATAAATAGCTCAAAACAAAGATTCAGGTCTGTGCAGGGGAGGGTGCAGTGGTGTAGCAGGTGTATTAGGTGTCCAGGAGGGTGTAGCAGGTGTATTAGGTGTCCAGGAGGGTGTAGCAGGTGCCCTGGAGGGTGCAGCAGGTGTCCAGGAGGGTGTAATAGGTGTCCAGGAGGGTGTAGCAGGTGTATCAGGTGTCCAGGAGGGTGTAGCAGGTGTATCAGGTGTCCAGGAGGGTGTATTAGGTGTCCAGGAGGGTGTAGCAGGTGTCCAGGAGGGTGTAGCAGGTGTCAAGGAGGGTGTAGCAGGTGTCTGGAAGAGAGTACCAGCGGTTAGGGAAGCTGGTAAAAGCCTCAGTGAGAGTCAGTGAGGACAAATCTGGGTGTGTTCTCTTCTTTCAAGTGTACATAGCTTGTAAAGTTTTTTATTTAAATTTGCAGTTTTGTTGAACACGTGTGCTTGTGTGCTGCACGGCACAGAGGCACGAAATAGCTAAGGCCTGTGGGTGTGTGTGGGTGTGTGTATGTTAGGTCTATCAGTACATTTCAAATGCTATTCAGATTTTTCTAATACGGGTAAGGCAAAAAAAAAATCCCATTGAAATGTCTAAGGTCCCGTGTTGTACCTTTTAAGACTCCTAACGTTCCAGCGTGTACCTCCTAGACCTTTTGGCAAATGACCCTTGATGCTACATGTAGATAAAGGGGGTTGTCACTAGGCAACAGCCAGAAATGGTGTTACTGCGATTTCTCCAGCTCACCAGGATAGCTGCTGCTAAATCAGTGGAAAGCTCTATGCTAATTACAGGCTGATTAATACTTGCATTCAAATATTAAATCTTTTAAGTACTTAAAATTTGAGAGCAGTTTTAAGCATATTTGACAGCCTTGAGGGAGTATGTGTGTGTGTGTGGGTGTGTGTGTGTGTTGTATTTCAACAGATCTCACATATTTGGTCATGGGAGTGACGAAAGAAAATGTGTGTGTTCATACATTTTGTTTTAATTCCTTTGTGGGAACCTTTAGAACACAGAGGAAATATTTCTGGCTTTGCCAGTCACCACAAGTGCAGCTTCGATTAAAAAAAAAAAGAAGAATGACCCAGATAGGCCTTTTGTAGGGTATATAGCAGCGTTCAGCTGTACCACCACTCGGTTCATATATGTGTCACAAGAGTGAATGTGTGACTGTGTGCGTTCGTGTATGTTTGTGTATGTATATGTTTTCGTCGGGGTGTGTTCTGTGGTCCGCTTTGCTTTCGTGCTGTGGTTCGGCAATTCCCCTCCCGCCTGGTTACACTCTGCAGTTTCAGGAAGTTTTTGCATGTTTTGTCTGGTTTTGTGTCTGTTTGGGTTTACTCGGTGTGTTTCTGGGGAAAAGAGGAAGAGACGATGCCAGTGGTATGTGGGTTGGAGACGGAGATAGCGGTAGCGTGAGCTATTTGTGCAGTACACATGTAAAGGAGTTATGAAGCCAACACTTTCCACAGAGCATTAGGGAGCAGTGAATGGAGGCTGCTCACGGAGCGAGTGTAACACTGGCGGAGTGAGACAGTTTGTGTCTCTCTGTTGTGTTCTTCTTTATCTACCGTTCTGTCCGTTTATCTGTCCGTCTATCTGTCCGTCTGCCTCAGGGTTTGATTGTGCTGAAGTGTGAACAGGTGTACTAAGTGATTTGCGTTAGTGTTTGTGAGTTTATATATATGTTTGGGAGTTTGAGCCTGTGTGTTAGAGACCTTTTGTGAGTTTATATGTGTGTAAGAATTTGTGAGTTTGTGTGTGTGTCTGTGTTTGAATTTGTGAGAGTCAGTGTGGGAGAGTATGTGTTACTCTTTGAGTGGGTGAAGGTTTGTGTATGGGTGGGTGTGTGTGTGTGTATGTGTGTGTGTGTGTGTGTGTGTGTGTGTGTGTGTGTGTGTGTGTGTGTGTAATGAATGCTGTCTTGTCAGGGTTCTCCTGCTCTGCTTAGTCCTGTTCACTGACTTGCCCACTGACCAATCACTGGCCGTCACTGTATAGCCTGTCACGTCTCCCAAACACCCTCTTCCTCTTACATGCACACACACACACACACCACTGCACTGGCTACACACACATCCACACACACACTGGGTGTGAGTCATACTCTTGCTTTGACCTCTGTCTCACACTTTTCCTCCCTGCTTGTGTGTGTGCGTGTGCGCGCGTGTGTGTGTGTGTGTGTGTGTGTGTGATTCCCATCCTCCCTCATTGCTTGCAGTTAGCAGGACAAGACACACCTTACTTACACAAAGATTACATGGACCAATTAACCTCAGGATGATGTTGCCACAGGACCGAGTGGGACAGAACAAACAGGACAAGCTCGTAACTGCATGGGGCTTCCCATTATGATCTATACAAAATTTACATCCAGCATATATATATATATATATATATATATAGACACACACACACACACAAATAGACACAACACACCACACACACACACACGCACGCCCAGCCATGACAACAGATCCCAGGGGGTCCTGGTAATCTTCCTGTTAGTGAGGAGTGTAGACTGCTGTCTGGAGACACACACGCAGTGCAGGTCTTTGCCAAGCGCAGCAGCAGCGTGAGAGAATGGTCTGGACGCTCGGGCTGAAGGTTAAAGAAACGGCGGCTCTCAGCCCGACTAGTTTGGCCGCTTGATTCAGCCCGAGTGTTCATTTTCACTCCTACAGCTACATTCAGCCTCGTGCAGCTACATTTTCATGCTGGGGGAAAAAATATTAGTATACTATGCAGTGTTTATTTGTCTACAGATAAACACCAAAATTAAAATGAGATTATGGATTATGTATATGCTGGATTATGTATATGCTGCCTAGCTAGGGGAAGAAAAAGGCCAAACCCCTCGTTTAACTTTGCGCGTGTCACTGAGGACATATTCGCCTCTTTGTTAGCTACCGCTACGCCCTTCAGCGCCTTTCAGACAAGTCTAAACTCAGCTGGCATCTGAAGAGCTCCCGGTGGCTGTTAGGAACGCTTGGCCCTGCACTGAGCCATTGCAGTGGTGTCGTGACCGCAGGCGCCACTGGGGGTCGCTAAAGGGCGGCGTGCGCCGTCTAATTTGTGCGCCGAGCACAAATGCGGCGTGTTTACCGTCCAGCCTGTTACTGGGACGGATCCTGCGTTCATTTCTCAGATCCGCCTTAAGACACAATCATGCAGCCGCAGGTCCAGCATACGCACAACTGTACATTACATGAATGCACGTAGGTCATAACTGTAGGCTATTTATTTATCATTACAGTCTGAAAAAGTGTAATATGCTCTCTGTCTCTCTCTCTCTCTCTATATATATATATATATATATGTGTGTGTATATAAATATATATATGTGTGTATATATATATATATATATATATATATATATATATATATATATATATATATATATATATATATATATAATTAATGTTTGTATGTTTGTGTTTATATGTTTATTTAAAGAATAACGAGGCAAAGTAATGTGTATATTTGAGACAGGAGCTTGGCGGAGAGGGGTGAGTTTTTGTGGTGTGTTTGGTGTTGGCTGGATGATGTTTTGTCTCTGCTGTCTGGTTGTCTGGTGTCAGGGGAATGGGGGGGGGGGGGGGGGGGTGTCACAGGGTCTTCCCGTGTCTAAACATCTCTAGCGGGCCAGTGCGGTGGTTGTCGGTCTGTCTGGTAGCTGCGTGTCTGTTCGTTTAACTGGGAAGTTTTTTTTTCCACGTTGCACTAAGACAAAGTGCCACAACATGGCCAAAAACGTTCACATAAACGAAATGTAATGTTGTCGCATCACGTTTCAGCCGCTTGTGATTTTAATTGTTCTGTCAGATAAGCAACACCTCCCGACACACACACGCACGCACGCACGCCCCTCAAACCGCTCCGGTTATTTATAGATAGTAGACGGTTTGGGGAAGGGGGGGCAGTGACACATCTGTTGAATATCTGCTAGACTGGGGTCAGCCCAAGGTTAGCCTCTTCACTGCCTGCCTTGATTGGTGGCGGCTGGCACTAATGAGAGTGTGTAATTCTACCCGCCTACACCCCCCCTCCCCCGGCTAGACCAGCCCCTCTCACCGCCATTGTCACCGCCAGCCTCGGCTCCGAGCACTCCCTCCCTCCCTCCTGTCTGTCTGGCTCTGCTCCCCCTCCTAGAGGAGGAGGAGGAGGAGGAGGAGGAGGAGGAGGAGGAGGGCTGGGGTGTCCGCCTGCCCACAACCATGACACCGTAACAGTGAGCCATTCTTCTGAATGAAAGCGAGCGAGAGGGGCGCTGGTGGAGGAAGAAAAAAAAAGGAGCCCGTTCCCCGTAGGAGACGTTACCGACGCGGGCGAGCGGGGACATGGCGTGAGGCATGAGGAGCCGGAGAGGCCAGCGCCGACCGCGCAGTGCTGGTTAGGTCGTCCTTAACACCGTGCGGGGGGGGTGCCCCGCTACCGGCGGCTCTTCACCGGCGTCCCGTCACTCCCCAGCCCCCATGCAAAACGTAACGGCGCCGGGCACGTCCAGCAAGTCCAACTCCAATGTCACTTGTTCCTGCAACTGCACCGGAGCGCAGCCACAGGGGATGGATATATGTGAGTCTCTCCTCCGCTCCGTCCGCTACTCGGCCCGTTCGGGGGGCGATTCTGAGGAACCGATCGCCGCTCCGGACCTCGCGAAATCGTACGAATGGTTGTTTTTTTTTTGCCGTGCGACTGGTGTGTTTTCCGGGGATATGCGGTGTCGTTACGGCGTATTTCGGACCTCCGCCGCCGTGTGTGACGTATTACCGAAATATCGTTAATAATGTCGTGAGAGACGCGGACGAACGGGGTGAAAACGCCTTTATTCGCAGTCTGGCGGCTCGTTCAGTCGTCTCTGACTAAAATGTGAAGCTGGTTTATGTGTGTGTGTGCACAGGGCGTAAACTTCTACGCTTGTAATGTGTTTTTTTTTGTATTGTAACCGAACTCGACGCGTCAATTGAAAAATATCTGTTCGCGGCGTCGGCCCGCGCGCGTGTCGGTCCGACTCGTCCTCTCGGTCCGGTGTCCGTGGAGGCAGAAACGCCCCGCGGTCCTCCGGCAGTCTCGCGGTTCTGCGGAGACTTTATTTTAAGCCCGACGCCGTGTTTGTGTCTGGCTGTAGTTTCGCTGAGAATAACGCTGCGGGTCTGGAGCGAGACCGCCCGTCGTCCTGCCCCCACGTCGCCCCAGACCGCCCGCCGAAACCCGGAGACGTTACCGTAGAGGACGGGGGCGCGCGTGTAACGGGGTGTTGAGGAGTGTGTTCGCCGTTACTGGCGACGCCAAGTGCCCGTCCCGAAGTCATTAACTTCTACAGTATGCCCTTTGGTGACAAATCTTGTAACCAAATTGACTTTTTCACTCCAAAGACTTGACTGATAATGAACTGTTTACCCGTCCTGCTCGTTTGGCGCTATCGCCAGTTAAAACACCGTTATATGAACACCGTAGGTTCAAGTGTAAGCGCTACGACATTAGTGAGAAACTTCTTAAATAAAAATGTGCGACGCAGACGTGTGTTAAACACTGAAACCTTAAACATGAACCTTTGGTATGTCAGGAGAGACCAAATCACCACAGCAGACCCGTGTGGTTCGTACACAGACCTGCCGTGAACGCGCTTTGGCCACTGCGTTTGTTTGGGACTGACGTCTTTAAAAGCAGCTACGTGTTCTTGTGCTTACAGACATGTTCGTTAGGATAAAACGTGAGCATGTGCTTATTACAGTCTTCTGTGGCCGTTGTGTGTGTGTTTGTGTGTGTGTCGCTGCGCGTGAATGTTGTGCTCGTGACGCGAGCGCGAGCTGTGGCGTTTGGGACTGCGCGCGGGGACGGCGGATAGTCTCAGCGGTGAACTTGGCTCGTTCATTAGACTGCAGTGCTGCTCCTTATCAGAGCTTAAGCGTGGATGCCAATGACACACACACACACACACTCACAAACACTTTTTTTGGAGGTCTGCCATATAAAAAATAAGATCAAGACTTGATTGCATCAGTAGTTAGAACAGAGGACTGCTGCTCTAATACCTTTTGAAAGTGTTTGGCATGCTGGACACCTTGTCCACTATGAGCTGTACAGTCAGACGCGCCCTGTGTCGTCTCCATTAGCTCGAACAGACGCTACCTCAGTCTGGATATCAGAAGCGCTAATCTCAGCTGACGAGGCCCAGTAAGGGTTCGCCTGTTAGAAGTGAAGCCTGTAACACACGTACAGTGTAACAGAGCGATACACATCTGCATTCTACAATTCCTAAAAGCGTCTAGTCGAAATCGTATTCGAAACCACCCAAACGCACGCGCCGCCGTGCACCAGGGCCACCGTAATTCGTTTCCAACAGGGCAGCTGCCGAGTTGCCAGGCAGCAGAATGGGGAAACAGGATATCGGGCCGCGTTTTTGGCTCGTAAGAGACCCTGCAGCCTGCTTGTAACAAATACGTAGGGGATGAAAACACCAGCCCCGTCAATATCTGATCCCAGCATCATTCTGGCACCTTTCTGATTTTCCACTGGCCAGCGCCGGGCGAGGCCCGACACAGGAGCCACAAGCAGACTGTTATTGTCACAAAACCCTGGCCTCTCCTATTAACATTTTATTGCTGGTGGTTAACATGTATAAATGTGGAATTAAAATTTTTGCTGTGCTAAGGGCAGGAGTGTGAAATATTTCACTTCCCTTATAACATATTAATGTTGTTCGTAATCTAAATATCATCAGTGGACAATAACATTATTGTTAAATAGTATGATTAATACCAAATGGGAACCAAATAGCATTATATACCTTTAGCATACATACCCAACATTAATAATGGTACATTAGAAGAAGCACTTAAAAAAGACAATACAAGCAGCAGCTTAAACGGCATTTCGACATCTCCGACACGTTTTAATGCTTTAAAACGGCTCAGTGCTCGCAGCAGTGACACGTTTTTATAATGTGACATCATGACATCAGACCCTCATAAAACACCTCAGAAGCCTTTGATGTGCCCCGTCAGACATCTCCTTGGGGCAGTCTTGTGCGGCGTAGAGAACGCTAACGCCGATGTTTGCCGTTGACCGTGGCGTCAGAGTCCCCTTGGTGGTGGTTGCACTTAGTCGGGTCCCGGGGAGGAACCGTACACCGTACTGCCGCTGAGAGTGAGTTGTAGAATGATCTAACCCCGATGAGTCTGACCGTTGGAGGTCACATGTCTGACTCATCCAAGAGCCTGTGTGAGCAGGCAGTCCGTAAAGTCAGGCTGTCAGCCGGTCAGGCGGCCTGTAAAGCAGCCGGTCAGGCGGCCTGTAAAGCAGCCGGTCAGGCGGCCTGTAAAGCAGCCGGTCAGGTAGTTCGTGCCGTTGTGTCGGTGCTCATCGCAGCTGCACGAACACTTGTGAGGGCGTCGTTATGCACACTAACGACCTCGTTAGGGAAATGTGTGGAGCGCGGGGCTGCAGGCGTTAGGACTCGGGATGGCGAGCAAGGGCAGAGCTTCATCCTCCTCTTCCTCACGCACTCCCTTTCAGGTTATTATCCCTTTCCTGGAACAAGGCAGTCAAACCAGGGTTTACAGGCCCAAACTGGCCATAATGTTGATCTGCCCAATGCATCTAATGTATCAGCTTAGAGGTGTGTGTGTGTGTGTGTGTGTGTGTGTGTGTGTGTGTGTGTGTGTGTGTGTGTGTGTGTGTGTGTGTGTGTGTGTGTGTGTGTGTGTGTGTGTGTGTGTGTGTGTGAGTGTGAAATGGGGTTGTGGACGAGGCTGTGTGGGAGCATAGTGTGTTGTCATCAGGGGGGGTGGGGTGGGTGTGTGTGTGTGTGTGTGTGTGTGTGTGTGTGTGTGTGTGTGTGTGTGTGTGGGGGTGGGGGGGTCCTCCAGGCTAAATAGATTCATCTTTTACAACCCAACACCATTTACTAAATGGAAATGATCCCCTCTGGCTCATATATAACCTCATCCAGACACTGTTCTTGTGTGTGTGTGTGTGTGTGTGTGTGTGTGTGTGTGTGTGTGTGTGTGTCAGGAACTTTACGTCCTGGTCTTCTGGGTGCTGATTAGGCTTGAGCCGAAAATGTCTTTAAAATGGTTGTTGACGTGGTTGCTTAAGCCAAGCTGAGGTCTAATCAGGGTGCATTTTAACCGGCCCTCCACTGCTGTGCAGTCTGCCTGTGTGTGTTTGTCTATATGTAAGTGTGTGTGTGTGTGTTTGTGTTTTGACAGTCTTTCTCTGGTCTTTGTGAGAGTAGCGTAGCTCTTGGGAACAGAGGGAGGGTGTTGGTGGTGTTGGTGGTGGTGGTGGGGGGGGGGGGGGGGGGTAGCTTTGCGTTCTGAACGGGGGTTATAAACATCAGCTCCTCCTCTTGCCCCCAGCCTCGGGTGAGTGTGTGTGAGCTTTGCCCTTCTGACAGCTGCAGCTGAGACCCGGCCTTCTGCGGCCCAGCCAGCCTTGACATTGGCCGTGGTTCCCCTCTTTGTGTCTGTCCTACACGCACTCATCGCCCCACACCCTCCACGGGGGGAGATGTGTGGGGCGGCGACCTGGGTCTTCCTGCGTTTTTCCAAAGTGGGGGAGGGGGTTTGGCGTGGCCGGCCCAGTTCCGTCCGGTCTCGCTGTGGCAGGCCAGGCACTCATGCGGTTGTGCGGGGTTTCCGCCCCGGCTTGGGCGGAGGGTTCACGGCTCAAAACCCGAGTTCAGCTTGTGTGTGCATTTGTTTACGTATCTGTGTGTGTGTGTGTGTGTGTGTGTGTGTGTGTGTGTGTGTGTGTGAGCTCTTCAGGGAAGAGGCACTGATGCTTCCAAAAGGTAGAACCATTGCAGGAAGACTGTCTGCAGATCTTTCAACGTTTCAAAGCGTTAAACTATCAAATCTCTTTAAATTGGCCTTCGCTTCAGAACAACGTACGGTAACAACGCCACGCTGGCCCGACACTAAAAACGCCGCTAGCCGGGAGGCTGTGGCCATTTTCTCGTCTGTCGCGGAGGAAGATGGTGGGAGTGTGTGAGCCAGAGTAAACACACGTAGGCTACAGAAGATTCTCCGAATTAACATCCACAGACACTTGAGTCAAACACACTTATGTAACGAGCTCACTGTATGTGCACAGAGCCTTTTGGAATACGATGATTCATTTTTGACGGCAAAAACTAGGTACGAGTTGTGAGAGCTTCCTGTCGGTAGGGCCTCTGCTTCCTGCGCGTTTAGTCTCTCTTCTCGCATAGATAGCAGTGAAATGTAATAATAACGTACCTATTTATTCATGGACTGCTGGACTTATTTATTTCTTTAGTAGAACATGTCACTCAAACTTCTAAAGTTACCTTCACACACCGTTAATAAGTGGCTGTCGAGGAAACGCCATGACGGGCAGATGGGAGTGATGGTGATTGGCAGCGGAAGCTTTCAAGGGGAGGGGCCATAGCAGTTCACAGGGGCGGGGTTTGGCGTTGTCGGTAGTCGTATGCAGCGTATTGCGTGAAGGTGAAAACAACCGAAACGTTTGAGGTTTGGCAGCTGACGGGCGGCTCGGCCAGACCATCGTCGTGCCCACGGCCCTCGAGGGCGGCCGGCTGCGTGCGAGGGGAATGCATCCTCGCGCCCTCACACACACACACACACACACACTCTCACACTCATCAGGCATGCATAGCGTGAGCCCTGCTCCCAGACGTCAAACCCCCCCTCAACTGTTCATTACCCATGACTCCCAAAGTTCAGAGGTCATGGGGTCTTCCCACACCCACCCTCTGTATGATCCTTTGTCCTGGTGTTTGGTTTATGTACTGTTGTATATATTTGGGTAAAATGGCCCAATAGCGCCGTTATTTCACCATGGTTTTGGTAGGTCAGTGGTTAAAATAAGCATTCGTCTGTGTGGCCATATCTGTCCTACCTCTGTTGAGGAAAAAATTACGCTCTATCTCTCTGTGTGTATCTGTGAGTGTTTATATCTCTCTCTCTCTCTCTCTCTCTCTCTCTCTCCCCCTCTTTCTCTCTTTCTCTGTCAGACTGGAGACGCCTGCAGCAGTCGGGTGTCTTTCCGCTGTGTCAGCTGTCCCGTGTCTCCCCGCGTTACGCCGTGTGGCGTTGGTGTTTCGGCGGGGGTGGGTGGGGGAGGGGTGGAGCGAGGTCGCAGCTGGCCGTCCCCCTTGTTTGGAAATCCACCAGGGAGCCGATCGCCCCCTGTTCCTCCACACCCCCCCCCCCCCCCCCCCGCCCGCCCGCCTGTCTCGCTGCCAGCAGCTGCCCCCACACAGACGCAGACACACACAGACTCACAGACACGGAGTCTGAACTTTTGTATTTTGTATATGGTTCCACTGAATGGGCCGTCCAAAGAACGAAGTTGTGCTGTCGCAGATGTACGGCGAGTTATTCCAGACTCACGTACCCACACAGACCCATAATCCCCCTCCTGGCCTGGTGTGTTGTCGGCCAGCCATCAGACGGAGACGTTATCAGACCGTGTGACGCGACCGAGCGGTTACGTAATGCGGGAATACCAGATAACGGTGCTGGCTCTGTTCGGAACGTTGTAAGCGTTGTAAGCGAATGTTTGTTTTCCCTGTTTGTTTACTCAGTTGCATGTTTACACCCTTTGATCTCTTTTAATGCCCCTTTGTACTGCCCGCTAATTATGAAATGCATTTTCATAAGCGGGGTTGGATCGTGGATTATTACGAATGAAGAAAATTGAAACTTCAAACTCAGTAATATGAAGCTTATGTGCTTTTAGACATCACGACGCACACACGAGCCTGAAACCTCGTATACGTAGTAGCTCAGCTTGTCTTTAATTCCTCTCAGTATCGGCGTAGTATTGCAGACCAACAGAACCGGCTCCTCTCCTGCTGAATCACCTCAGAACCTTCTGAGTCTTCATCGCATGAGATTTCACTCTTTGAAATCTAGTTATGAAAATGGAATATGGATATTTTTTCATGGGCCCAGAAGGAATATTCCAGCGTTTCCGTCTGCTGTTGACTCCAAGCCAGTTCAGTTCACGGGCGAGGGCTGATGTTGAAGTCGTGCCCCGTCTCTCCGTGATTGGGTCCAAACGAACAGGATTTGATGTCCAACACTGGTGCTGGGTTTTACATTGTGTTATTTTAATGATATTTTGAAGTGAAATGAAATTTGTCATTACACATTGTACTTGTACAGCTGCGTAACGAGATGAGGTTACAGCGCCACCCCCTTGGTGCTATTAAGAACAGGAAAAGGAGTTTAAACAAGTTTAAAGGAGCATCAATATAAGGTTAAGGTGTTAATGATCATTCATATATGTTATTTTTGGTAGCATCACCTAGCCTGTATTCGCTCCTCTCTTTAGCCATCAGTTAAATTTGATTCCTTCATTTTCCTCAGAAAAAATCTATTTCAGAAAGTTGAGGCAGACAGCTTGTGGGGTGAAAGTCTCTTCAAATTGCCTTCCCCTGGTTTGCAGCTGGGTCCGGCGCTAGCGGGTCCGGCCGTGTTGCCATGTCCTCTGGAGCGTTCAGGGCCTGTTAAGACCTGCGACTCTGACGATTTGGGGTGAGCGGCTGTGGCGTGAATTAGAAGAGGGAGTGTAGCAGGAGCCGTCATCCACACTGGGGTCCTCAGCAGCTGCACGCTCTCTCTCGTTCTCTCTCTCTCTCTCTCTCTCTCTCTCTCTCTCTCTCGTTCTCTCTCTCTCTCTCCCCCTCCTGCCACTGAAGAGACTCTGAGCCCTGGTCTGTGGCCACAAGCTCCATTTTACATCAGGGTTGGAGTCAACTGGCAGAGACTGTGGTGTGTGTGTGTGGTGCATGGGGCATGTTTACTGGGTGGTGTGTGTGTGTGTGTGTGTGTGTTTGGGGGGGGGGGGGGTGCTCCAACATCTCCCCTCCCTCTCTCATGGGTGCAGTGAAGCCCAGGTGCATCAACAGCTGTTATGAGGCACGATGACGAGCATGTGTTGCGTAAAAGGTGGAGTTTGTTTTGGGCTTGTTTAGGTCCCACACACACACACACACACACACACACACGGCAGTGCTGTTGGGAGATGTTGTCCGTATCTGTTATCGGAGCCTGCTGGGGTTCAGTGGCCTGACTGGTCATGTTTATCAGCCGGTGATCTGCAGGCAGCCTAAACACCAGCGTCCCTCAGCACACAGGCAGACGGGCCTGGCACTCCGGAAACTGCCCCGCCACACACCATT
>NC_135216.1:6711115-6839817 GCF_052324685.1 Brachyhypopomus gauderio
ATCGCTTCTCTATCAGTGCTGCTTCTTACAGGCGATGACGCCTTATTTACTGCGTGCGTGTGTGTGTATCTCACTGTTTACATTAGATCAGATACCTGTTTGGATTACTCTAACCCGTCTAACTCATCTAGGCATCTAACTCCCAAGAACTAGACACGTCTGTGTGGATGAGTGAGAGTGCTATGGGGAGTGAGAGTGCTATGGGGAGTGAGATGAGGAGTGACAGTGCTATGTAGCAGGCATCTGGAAGTAATGAGGAGTGAGAACAGCACTCCCAGCTCTGGATCCGAGGCGTGGTGGACGGGCAGTGGGTGTCCTGCCTCGCCGTGGTCACACACACACACACACACACACACACACACACACACTCTCTCCTCTAGTGTCACTCTTGGACGTGGTCCAGGGCCTAATCTGGTTGGGGGCCGCAGGGCGGGGTTGGGAGAGTGGGCGGGGTTTTCTCTCCCTCTGCCCCTCAGCAGATATGGGGCCTTGTCTCGTAGAACTGCTCCGTACCGCCCGGCACAGTGCCAGCCTGCCTTAGCTAACAGCACTGCAG
Source organism: Brachyhypopomus gauderio (assembly GCF_052324685.1). Classification (NCBI taxonomy): domain Eukaryota; kingdom Metazoa; phylum Chordata; class Actinopteri; order Gymnotiformes; family Hypopomidae; genus Brachyhypopomus; species Brachyhypopomus gauderio. The sequence continues at coordinate 6,711,672 of NC_135216.1, forward strand.
AGAGGCCCCGGTGCATGCTGGGATTGGCACCTGTGCCAGAGTGAGGAGGAGGAGGCGGCCATGATGGGGAGGTCTGGGGGCTCATCCTTCACTGTGTGTGGGTCACCCCAACCCCTGCCTCTCCAGGAAACTCCACATAAAGTTGCTTCATAGACAGATACTTTATTAAGCCCGAGGGAAATTGAGGAGTGTGTGTGTCATGTTAGATATCATGTTAGATATTCGTCTGGAAGAGGAGCCAAGAGAAACTCCACACACACACACACACTACCCACATACTCCCCACATACTTTCTCTCTCTCTCTCTCTCTCTCTCTCTCTCTCTCTCTCTCTCTCTCTCTCTCTCTCTCTCTCTCTCTCTCTCTCTCTCTCTCTCTCTCTCTCTCATTCCGAAGAGCATTATTGGCATGATGGAGACAAATTTACATTCACACTGTTTTAAAGTTACCGTCAATCATAAAGCACAAAATAATCACACACATTCTCCTCACACACCCTCCCCACTCATCACACACACTCATCACACACATTCTCCTCACACACCCTCCCCACTCGTCACACACACTCATCACACACATTCTCCCCACACACCCTCCCCACTCACCCCACACACACTCATCACACACACTCATCACACACATTCTCCTCACACACTCACCCCACACACACTCATCACACACATTCTCCTCACACACCCTCCCCCCACACACTCATCACACACATTCTCCTCACACACTCACCCCACACACACTCATCACACACACTCATCACACACATTCTCCTCACACACCCTCCCCCGATGCTCCTTCTGCCTTTGCAGCAGTAGAGTGATGGGGAAACTTCACTTTGATGTAGAACCTTCCCTCCCTGGTCAGCTGATTGGAGATTCCTCTTTCATAGTCCCACCCCTTCTGCCCATCCCCCATGAGGTGTTCTGGTGCCGTGTGGTCGGGGTGTGTTCTGGTGTTGTGTGGTCGAGGTGTGTTCTGGTGTTGTGTGGTCGAGGTGTGTTCTGGTGTTGTGTGGTCGAGGTGTGTTCTGGTGCCGTGTGGTCGGGGTGTGTTCTGGTGCCGTGTGGTCGGGGTGTGTTCTGGTGCCGTGTGGTCGGGGTGTGTTCTGGTGCCGTGTGGTCGGGGTGTGTTCTGGTGCCGTGTGGTCGGGGTGTGTTCTGGTGCCGTGTGGTCGGGGTGTGTTCTGGTGCCGTGTGGTCGGGGTGTGTTCTGGTGCCGTGTGGTCGGGGTGTGTTCTGGTGCCGTGTGGTCGGGGTGTGTTCTGGTGCCGTGTGGTCGGGGTGTGTTCTGGTGCCGTGTGGTCGAGGTGTGTTCTGGTGTTGTGTGGTCGAGGTGTGTTCTGGTGTTGTGTGGTCGGGGTGTGTTCTGGTGCCGTGTGGTCGGGGTGTGTTCTGGTGCCGTGTGGTCGGGGTGTGTTCTGGTGCCGTGTGGTCGGGGTGTGTTCTGGTGCCGTGTGGTCGGGGTGTGTTCTGGTGTTTTGGTCTCTCAGACAGCAGTCAGTCTGGCCTCCTTCACCACACAATCACACACACAGTTTGGTCTGAAACTAGATGACTGACACTACCATGGGCACAAGTTTTCAACATGAAAAACCTGAATATGTACTCAGTGGAGTGGTTTGCATGGCTAATTTCAGGCATGGTCCTTGTCAAACAGCTACTTTATAATTTTGTGTCATTGCTACAGTTCTGTGGTTTTTATAGGGACTGAATTAGGATCTAAGCATCATACTAAAATGTATAAAATATTGTAGTTGTTAAGTGCAGCTTTTTGTGACTAATCACAAGCCAAATTGACCATAACCCATAGTGAGATGTGTTTTTAGTGGGGGGGGGAAACTTAATGTGTTTCCCTGAGTTTAGGCATCAGTGCTCGAACGTCCTGGAGTGCTGACAGAGCCTCAAAAGAGCTTTAGCTGCTCCACTGACTACTGACGTTTTTCACCCCAAATTTTAGAGTTTGTGTTGTTGTTTTGTGGCTTGTTTCGAGACTGGTTGATGGTGCCCAGAACACTCTGCTTTGATTTCAGTATGTAATATGTCGTTGAATCGGGGGGGACGAGGGGGGGGGGGGGGGGGTGGGGGCGACTGAATAACAACTTCAAAATGTCCTTCCGGTTTTGCGGAATGAATAGCGTGGTGTTCCATGTGACCTGGTTCCTGCGGAGAGGTGGTGTGGAGGAGGACGAGGGGGTTGAGCAGGGAGGAGTCGTGATGACTGCCAGGTCGGTAATGTGCTGAAGGGGGTAGGGAAACTGGGTGGGGTGGTCCTGGTTAAGGTGGTGGTGGTGGTGGTTCAGGTGGTGGTGGTGGTTGAGGTCCTGGTTGAGGTGGTGGTGGTTGAGGTGGTCCTGGTTGAGGTGGTGGTGGTGGTGGTGGTGGTTGAGGTGGTGGTGGTTGAGGTCGTGGTTAAGGTGGTCCTGGTTGAGGTGGAGGGGGTGGTTGAGGTGGAGGTGCTGGTTGAGGTGGTCTTGGTTGAGGTGGTGGTGGTGGTGGTTGTGGTGGTGGTGGTTGAGGTGGTGGTGGTTGAGGTGGTCCTGGTTGAGGTGGTGGTGGTGATGGTGGTTGAGGTGGTGGTGGTGGTGGTTGAGGTTCTGGTTGAGGTGGTGCTGGTTGAGGTGGTGGTGCTGGTTGAGGTGGTGGTGCTGGTGGTTGAGGTGGTGGTGCTGGTGGTTGAGGTGGTGCTGGTTGAGGTGGTGGTGCTGGTGGTGGTTGAGGAGGTGGTGGTGGTTGTGGTGGTGATGGTGGTGGTGGTGGTTGAGGTGGTTGAGGAGGTCCTGGTTGAGGTGGTGGTGGTGGTGGTGGTTGAGGTGGTCCTGGTTGAGGTGGTCCTGGTTGAGGTGGTTGAGCTGGTGGTGGTTGAGGTAGTCCTGATTGAGGTGGTGGTGGTTGAGGTGCTGGTTGAGGTGGTGGTGGTGGTTGAGGTGCTGGTTGAGGTGGTGGTGGTGGTTGAGGTGGTGGTTGAGGTGCTGGTTCAGGTGGTGGTTGAGGTGCTGGTTCAGGTGGTGGTGGTGGTGGTTGAGGTGGTGGTGGTGGAGGTGGTGGTTGAGGTGCTGGTTCAGGTGGTGGTGGTGGTGGTTGAGGTGCTGGTTCAGGTGGTGGTGGTGGTGGTTGAGGTGCTGGTTCAGGTGGTGGTGGTGGTGGTTGAGGTGCTGGTTCAGGTGGTGGTGGTGGTGGTTCAGGTGCTGGTTCAGGTGGTGGTGGTGGTTGAGGTGGTGGTGGTGGTGGTGGTGGTGTGATTCAAACTGGAAAGCAGCAGTTTTCATAAATGGCTGGACAATGCATCATAAGCATCCATTGTAATTTTATTGGGCTCTCTCATGACTTGACTGGAGCCCATCTTGTGTGTGTGTGTGTGTGTGTGTGTGTGTGTGTGTGTGTGTGTGTCTCAGACATGCTGCCCTGTCTTTGCCCTCTAATACACACAAAGACCCTCTTGGCTGTAGGCAGAAGGTCTGACGGGACGTGTGTGTGTGTGTGTGTGTGTGTGTGTGTGTGTCTATGGTACGTTCAGAATCCATGGTGCATGTCATCTTTCTGTTCTATGTAGCTTGCGTGCCAGCCCTCTCTAGGGGCCAGGCAACAAGACCTTATTTACTGTGCCTATCTGTTTGTGCGTGCTGTGTGGTGATGTGAGCACAGACTCGGGCTTATCTGTTGGCACTAAAGCCGCCTCAGTTAGTGGACACGCTCTGACCTGCAGGAACAGTCTGGGACGCAAGTTCAGCACCTTTAGATCACAATCAGACCAGACAGGAAACCCAAACAGGAAGTCGAGCAGAGTGTCTCATAAGAACCCAAACATCCAGAGAGAGGGAGTGGGAGAGAGGGAGTCGATCAAAAGATACAAAAGATCTCAGGGATCTGAAAAAAATGTTCATTTCTTTTGCTGCCTCCCTCTGTGGAAAGAGACCAACGCATTATTTGCTAGCAAAAGAAGAGTGACTGTTTTATATAACACCAGAGAAGGAGCGCCGAGACTCACTGGAAATATTTAAATGCCCATTAAGATGGTTTGAAATCATTCTTTTCCTCTCATACTCTCTCTCTCCTTCCCCCCCCCTCTCTACCTCTACTCTTTCCATGGCCCGTGTCTTCCCCCCCCCCCCTCTTCTTTTGAGCCTGCCACTGCCGAATCATTCTGTTCATTTAGGGGACAGCAGAGACATTTGGAACAACCTCACATTCTTGTGGACTAGCCAACTGCGTCACTTTTCAAATCAGATTTTGGCCAGACCTCCCTGTTCTGTACTGCTGCTTGAAAGGTCCTCGTCACTGCCCCCTAGCTGAAGGAACAAGAACTGCACACAAGCTGGCTGGATGCATCATCACCCATAATGTTTGCCTGTGCCAGTGAAAGCTTTTCTGCTATCTGCTTATGAATGGCTTTGGAGTGTTTTTAACACCTCTCTCTCTCTCTCTCTCTCTCTCTCTCTCTCTTTCTCTCTCTCTCTCTCTCTCTCTCTCTCTCTGTCTCTCTCTCTCTCCTTCTCTCTGTCTCTCTTTTTTTTTTGCAGCTGAACTGGAGTTTGTTCAGATAATAATCATAATTGTGGTGATGACCGTGATGGTAGTTGTGATCATCTGTTTGCTGAACCACTACAGGCTGTCTGCCTGGGCCTTCTTCAGCCACCAGAGTCAGGCCCACAGACAGGAGGAGGCCATGCAGCCGGTGAGTGTGTGTGTGTGTGTGTGTGTGTGTGTGTGTGTCCAGAGTGAGTGGGAGCTTAGTGGTCATGAATGTAGGTGTGTGCGTTTCCTGTGTTTTTTCATACTCTATATTTGACTTGTCTGTGTGTGTGTGTGTGTGTGTGTGTGTGTGTTCTTGGTGGAATGTGTTGAAAGGAGGGGTGCACATTTCTGTTCCTGTGTTTGAGATGTATGACTTTGTGACTTTCATATTTAACACAATATGGCCTGTCCTTGGCCTGCCCTGTGCGTGTGTGTCTGTGTTTTGCTTCCTGTGTTTGATTGCTGAGCCGAGCACGTCTAGACTGCAGCTCAGAGCAAGGGGGGGGGGTGCAAACGGAGATGGAGAGCTGGTTTAAGGCAGCACTCATGTTTATTCATGACAGGGGAGGGGCCGAGATGCAGAAGGCTGGAGCAAAGAGCCCCCGTCGTCCTATCACCTCATTCTGAACCTCCTCTGCCTTATACATATTCAGCTCTTATACATACTCGCTTAACCATTCAGTTACACTCCTGCTTCACGGCTGGATTTCACCCTTATCGATTGTGGTGTTTTATTTGCGCATCTGCTGCCTCCCTTACAAGTATTTGGAGACCCATTATGTTCTAGCCTGAGGCACTGAGGCATATCTGAAGTTGAATAAGCCTGTTACATTCGTCACATTTTGCCACATTACAGTTGGGGTGGGTGTGTATGTGGGTGTAACGCACTCCCCCGAAATGCAGCTCACGTTCTCTTTTTCTCTCTCTCAGGACGGCTGCACGTGGCCTGCAGAGAGTTTGGTGACGCAGCACGGACCCAGCGAGGTACCCGCCCACACGTCCACCCATTTTACACCCACCCGTCACCCATGTTACACCTGGGGCATTTTAACACAGCAGACAGAGCATAGACAAAATCCAGCTGGCTGAAAATGGTTTGAACAGCATTTCCTGAAACTAGAGATTTATTAGACGCCAAAGCCAGAACACGCTGACTCAACAAACGCCAACAGACCCAAATGTTGGCTTGGACTTCTGTTGAAAAGACCTGGTCTAGCGTCATGTCATTCTTGGACAAGATCCCTTGAAAACCCAGTGCTGGGTTTATCTAAATTAGTCCAAAGCTACTTCATTTACCTTTTTACATTTAAAACCTCAGTTTTACAGCTATAGTTAGTTAGCTGTGTGGATGGTAGCTAGCCCGCTAGGAGCTACCCCGTGACAATTTTTAAAAAAGGAAAAAAGTAGTTTTTCAGTTCATTTCAGTCTGGCTCATCTGGTCATGTGACAAACGTGTAAGACGACTGATTAACCTTGTGGATGTTTACAACCATGGGAACCGTGACGTCAGGTTACACCATACCTGCATGCGATCAGAAGCCTGTATAATGTTTCCAGTGTTTAATTTGGCTTGTCGGTTGTTTTTCTGAACATTCCTTTGTTTTGTAACGGCCAACATTTCAATATTTTTCTATTTTTCTGAAAAACCGAGTGCCAGCATTGGAACAACGGCATTCGTCAGAGCATGTTGGTACAGAATGCTCTAGTCTCACCTGTACAGAATGTTGTGGTCTCACCTGTCTCCTCTCTTCTGGGTCCAGGCGATGTACGGACAACGCAGTGGCGAGCGTTACAACCCTCCCTCTCTCTTGCAGAGGGAGCGATTCTGTCGCTTCCAGCCCACCTATCCATACATGCAGCAGGATATCGACTTGCCCCCTACTATCTGCCTATCGGACGGCGAGGAACTCCCGCCCTACAAGGGCCCCTGCACACTGCAGCTGAGGGACCCAGAGCAACAGCTGGAGCTGAGCCGCGCCTCTGTGCGGGCCCCGCCCAACCGGACCATCTTTGACAGTGACCTGATAGACGTTTATGTACACGGGGGCGGGCCCAAGCCCCCGAGCAGCAACTCTGGCAAGAGTGCCTCGAACTCGCGCATGGAAGGGCCACCGCCCACCTACAGTGAGGTGATAGGCCAGTCTTATCCAGGCTCCGCCTCCTTCCTGCACCAGCACAGCAATAACGCACCGGTGTCCAATCAGAGGACAGCAAGCCGCCCAACCCAGCCCAGCGCAAGCACAACCACGTCTGTCAAGATGAAGGACTGCCGACGTGACAAACCAGTGTGACTAAAAGGCACGGAGAGGACAAGGGAGGGGCTGTGCTCTTTGGAACCGCCTCCAGTTTGCGGGGGGGGAGTGGCTTTTCCCTGAACACTCCCTTGCACAATTTGACACAAAAAAAAAAAAATCAGAAAATGGAGGAACCAAGCTTAAGAAGATAACTTTTTTAAACTTTATAATTTTTTTTTTATTTTGGATTTTTTTATTTTAAATTTTTTGCAAGAACTTGTGGGCCTTGTGTGGATGTTTGGGCTTGTTGGCTACTTCTCCGTTTGGTTTTGTATGCTTTCATTTATTTAAAGTAAGTGAGCATTGCTGCAGATCGCTCCAGTGTTTGAGAGACTGCGTGGGCTATAGGATTTGTTTTACATTTACAAGATCCGTGCACAAAAATGTTCATAACCGATCAAAATCCAAATCTGAGTGCCATGATTAACATAGTTGCTTAAATCTTGGTGATACGACTCACGTCAACAATGGAAGAAAAAAAAAAATCTAAGTTGCACTAACTTAATGTTTAAAGAGCTGCAAATAGCTAACCTTTGTTTCTGTCTGCCAAGATATCCTGACCTTTTTAAGAGTATGACAGTATCCATTTCTTCATTCGCTATCTTTTTTATTTAGCCTTTCTTTCCTTCTAACAATGGGTGGAGATGTAGACCTCTGATCCAGCCTAAAATCTCACTGCTAACTAGAAGATGGCACTTAGGGAAAAGGGGTTAAACAAACGTTCTGAATTCTGCTACTGGCCGAGCTTTTGGGTGAAAGTCATTTCGCATGCACCTCTTTCGTCCTGTCAAATAGCACTTTAAACTCCTCCCAGTTCAGCGTTTGTCATGGCGTCCAAAAGCAAGGGAATTGTGGGAACTGTAGTCTTGTGCACATCCACCACATCAAGCAGTTCCAGGTCGCCTCACTAGTGCATGCGTTCGGACTGCACATTTTAAGGAGTATAGGGAACTTTAAGAAAAAGTTTTTCTTTATTATTCTCTAGTCCACATCTAGAGGACCTCATATGCATGGTGTTTAGTCAATAACATAGCCAAAGGTTCTGTGTAGACAGCAGTATTTTTCACTTTGCTTTTGGGTGCATGTTCTAGCGTTTGAGTCCGACTCTGCTCTACCGACTGTGGCTTCAGATGTCCACTGTACCCGGAGAAGGAAACACCCTGGCCTCCTGCACACCTTCAGACGGACCGATTGTTCTTGGGATGTGCTTGAAGAATGACCTCATCCATGGCCTACCTTTAGAAAGGCCTCGGAGAAAACTGGTTCAGTTTGATCTCCAACATCGTTATCATCATCATATCCAGTGCTTAGTCTGTTTCAGGATTGGGTGAGCGGAGAAGCTGTGGGTCCCTGTCCTCAGCCATGTCCTCCAGGGTATTCCCCAGGTGTTCCCAGGCTGGCCTAGAGATGTAATCCCTCCAGTGGGTGCTGGGTCTAGCCTGAGGCCTCCTCCCAGTTAGCCGTGCCTGGTATAGCCCCAGTGGGCCACAGCCAGAGGACAGTGAACATGCGTGGCCTATGTCAAGTGGGCAACCACCAGTGGCAAATGTTCTTTTGGGCTACAACCTTGTTGTTCTGTCATTACCCAGACTTCATGTCCGTAGGTGAGGGTGGGGACATAGATCAACTGGTACAGAGAGAGCATCACTTCATATCACAGTTCACTTCATCACCACAGTGAATGCATTATTGCTGCCATTGCACCTAACCTATGGTCAGTCTCATAATCCCTCTCCCCATCATCCTGAGATACTTAAAACTGCTCCCATTGCAAGAAGTTTTTCCCAGGAGAATATGGCACCCTTATCCAGGAGATAACCTTGGGTATTCTGAAAGGCGCTATATAGATTGAACATTCATTCATTCGTTCATAACAATGGTCTCAGACTTGTAGGTGCAGGTCCGGATATCAGCCGGTTCACACAGCTGTAATCTGCTCCCATACGAGATGAAGACCTTCATACAAGAAAGGACGTTGTCTGCAAACAGCAGCGATGCAACTTCTTGGTCCCCGTGCCAAAGGCCGCCTTAGCTACACCTTGCTGTCCTGTCCATGTAATATCATACAGGAGTGAGTCCAGTACCCACACTGAACAAGGATGTTCTCACTTTGAGGATACTCCCAGAGCACATCCCATAGATTATCTCTAGGAAGGTTGTATGCCTTCTTGAGATCCACCGTACACGTATACTGGAGTGTTAAATCCCCATGCCCCCTACCTGGGAGGAGGTCATGAGCCAATGCACCATTCCACAGTCAGGATGGAATCCAGATTTATCCTCCTGAATCTGAGGCTCAACAGTCAGATGAAGTCTACTTTCCAGGACCCCGTCAAAAACTTTCCCGGGGAGGCCGAGAAGGTGGATACCCCTCTAGTTTGCGCACTCTCTGGTCCTCGTTCTTAAAAATAGGGACCACCAACCCCAGTTTGCCAGTCCAGAGGCACCGTTCGAGAGCCACGTCCTATTGTAGAGGCCCGTCAGCCAAGACAGCTCTCCAACAGCAATGGTTAATTTTGTTACAAAGTATTTATTTGGTGGAGGGAGTTCAGGAGTTTGATATGGAGTTTTGGTTCATACTGGTAGCAAAACTGTTAAAATATAAAGGAAAAACCAAACCAACCAACCCCAGGTAAACTCGTATCCCCACTGCAACGGAAGTTGCAGGAAAAATAGCTAGTCGCCCATTCTGTTGAACATCAGCCATTTTGATGATCTCTGAGAACAACGCTCTCTGGACGTCCTCATTGGCTCTCCTCCCTGTCACTCATCCGAGCGTGTGTACGCGTGTGCGCATGCGCGTGGGTGTGTCTTGTACTGCTGCTATGCTATGCTGCTCCCCTCCACTGTCCCGTGTGTAGGCCTGTGCCCACTTTCGCTTCACCCCTTATTTACATGCTAGACAGACCACGCTTTTGTTCATTAGTACTTTTATAAATATATATAAATATATATATTTTGTTAAACGCTTGTTTCCTTTCGCTTGTACTTTTGTGTCGTCATTAGTCAGTTATACAAGGAAGAAAAAAAACCCCACAAAAACAAGCATTTTTAGGTTTTCAGCGGAGAGATTTGCATGTTACTATGAGCAAATTTGGTGCCTAAAGGTCGTGTTAAAGGTCGCAGGCATAGGAACCCACTTGCACTCTAACCCCTCCCACCTTCGGTGTGCCTCACTTCCTATGGTGCTTTTACAGTAGTCCAATTTTGTTGATTTGTACTGTGCTGTATATATAACTTTAAAATATTATGCACATTTTCTACCCAATGGGTAGAACACCACAAGAGAACAATGTTAATAATGTAATATAATGTATAGACAATATTAAAAAAAGAAAAATCTAACACGGTGGCATCAGGTTTTGTGAATGCCTACAAATGTGCTTTGTCTTTTGTAAAACCAAGCAAAGTTTGCAAAAATAATGCTACAGTATGGTAACATAAATACAAAAATACTTCTTATATTTTTTTCCTATACCGTAAATGCAAAATCTGTTATGTGATGAAACAAATATTCTGATATAAGGCAGTTGTACACAGGATAACCATGCTGCTGCTTTTGTAACTTCCTGAGAAATGATCCGTGCCAGCGCTTGACACTTATTTATTTGAGGTTTAATTTGGCGACTGCTAGCTGTTTGGACTTGTAATATCCATACTCAACCAACGGTTGAAAACGACACAAAACAGAAGAGCTGTTCCATAGCTACCGAAACGGCAACAGAGCGGATTAAAGGCCCAGGAAGAGCCTCGTTTGGACTGTTTGAATAGAGCTGAAGGTTAGGGTTCGGCCTCGACACCCCTTCAATGGGACCGTGGAAGATTTTCTTGATGAATTTCAAGAAATGGTTACCATGATTTGTCCTATTTTGTTTCTGTTAAATCACACAATCGAGTTGAGTGTGCTATGTTCTAAGGCATGGCGATTGCACATGTAAAAGGTGATAAACAGACTAAGCAATGTTGCTGCATGTTCATTTTGTCATTTCCTTGGCCAAACTGTTTATTGTTCCAAACACTCACGCCGACTGACTCCTCTCTAGATCCACGACGCACTTCTCCTGTGCTAGCGTGAACAAACGGACGGGTACAGGAACGGACGGATGAATGAATGAATGACTCGGACGGACACCTGTTCCACGGGTTCAGTATTTCACTGGTCAGAGATTCCCAGCGGTGCGGTGTATCGTTTGCCTTGACCTATATCTGGGACGTTACAGGACTGTATTACACAAAATGGTCTACATAGCTTATTTTTTTCTTTTTCCAGAGAACCACGTTAAGTCACTGCTGTGTACTTATGCCTTTTTTTTATCATATTATTTAAGCAATTGTGATGTCATCAGTTTTCAGAAGTCTGTTACTGCAATACTTTTACAGGAAAAAGTGACTAAAAACAATTAAAAACAAAGGGAAAAACAATAAAAATATTGCTTAAAGTACCATTGTAGTCCTTCATAACACAAGCTCCATGCTTGTTCTGTCGCTTTGAGCACATGGCTAGAAAGAGCGATTAAAGTTGAGGAAAAACATGGTAAAACGAGTCTCCCTGTTTGTGTTTGTTAGCGAGAGGGCTGTAAGTCTGAGATTTCTTGTATGAGGAGTTACAGATAACATTGCAGCTTGAGAAACAAGCACTGTTTAAGCATTTATCCTGGTGAGTTGAAATAATTAACTGTGTTCTATATGTTCGTCTGCCCATGTGTGGGCGACAACAAGACAAAGACGACCACCCTGAGTCTCGTGACACTTTTAATATTCCGTGAGGATGCAGGTTCACCCATACAGGTCATTGCTATGGCAACAAAAAATTAGCATGTCTGACCATGCCGTAATTATTTTCCCCCCGATCAGAGGACTGCAAATTACCAACAAACTTACCCCATAGTTTATTAGGTCCGCAATTGTACAGGATGAATTGAATAGCCTGTTTGCTTAAATATAACGAAAGAAAATTGCATTGATAACATTAATAAGCAGGTAAACTTTACAGAAACAAAACTTTTTATTATCATATGGCATTATGGCAAATGCTGATCTTATCTGAGCACTGATGTGGATTAAAATGCCTGTGCTTTTAACCCTTTTCATTCTTAAACGTACAGTGCTGTAAATCATTCCTCTCAATTAGTGTATTACATACATCGAGTCTATAGTCTTAGGATCGAACGTTCTGAATTATGAGCAACATAGTTTTGCATAATATAGTTAACAATCAACACTTACTTTCATGAATGACATCTCGTTAACTTTAAAGACATCATTTGTATTTGTTTAGTCAGCAAGCGCCATCATTAATATCGAAGTGCCATCTATGAGTACATTTAGCCATGTGGTTGCTTTTTTTTTCATGGCTAAAGCAGCAGTGCTATCGTTGGTTGTAGCGCTGGGTGCAACGGACGCAGACCCCAGACACCGAACGTCCTCTTAAACGGAGCTACCGCTCGTCTGAGACACAGCAGTCTGCCTCGCTCCATCTGGCTATGGACAGAGTTCAGCGTGCATACAGGACGGTGGAGACGCTTAAAGACTGCGGGTCGTGTTTTAGTTGGTTTTAAAGTGTTTCTTGGACCCAGATATTTTGCTAATGTGTGACTTCACAAAGTCATCAGGTGACATGAGGGAAATAGCCTAGTGTTACGTCCTTCTAAGGGTCTGGAGGGGCTGATAAGCCTATTCGGGTTTCTTCCGGAAACCCACCTTGTCTTTAGTTTCTTGAAGTTTTTCTGTGAATTTGTCCTTGGTCGTCTCCATCTTCTCCGAGAAGCGATCCTTGGTCTCCTCCATCTTCTCCGAGAAGCGATCCTTGGTCTCCTCCATCTTCTCGGAGATCCTGTCTCTCGTCTCCTCCATCTTTTCCTGGAAGTACTCCTTAACAGGTGGAGGGGTGGACATGTAGCCATGCTTCCTCAGATACTTCACCGAGAGGGACGTTCCTCCCAAGGTCACCGTATATCTCGCAGGGGTGGCGATCTTCATGGGAAGAGACATGGAACATCACAAAGTCACATCATCTGAAAACACTATGAAACATACTGTAGGCACATCCAGCCTACATCACTAATACAACCTAAACATTTTGAAATTTACCTACATATTCATATTTGCTGATTTTCAGTAATTTGATTTCATTTAAGCTCACCACAGCCACACTAAGTCGGTGCACAGCTGATTCGACTCACCATCAGGCAAAACAAAAGTGTATAGCAAATTATCATATATAGATTCCAGATACTAAGGGCATTATGTTGCAGAAAATGATGCAGAGGTTGTAAAATGACAGTGTAGTGCATAAGGTTTCTGTTGGCCTTCAACTGTGTCAATGAAACGCTTTTAAAGATGTTGGACGGCAAGTCCATTTGTGGTGATTTATTGAATTATTTTAACGAAGACCGTTTTACCTCCTTGAACCTTCAGAGAACAGGATGCTGTTTATTCCCATACACAGTCATACGAGGGATACGTTACCTTATACATGGCATAAGCAGTGAGAGCGTAGCCACTCTGCGAATTCTCCAGGAGTTTAACGAGCTTGTCAGGAAATCCCACGTACTCCAGAAATGGCACCAGGTTTACTCCTCTGAGAACCAGAAATGATAACAAGAAACAAGAACAGCCATTACAGACAACAGAGACAACTCGTGCTCTCTTTGCGCTTCTCAAACTCGGGGTGGGTTCTATTTCTGGCCTCTTCGAGTGAGGAAGCCGGAGCCGAAGTTAGGAACCGACATTTATTTCAGTGACACACAGTCAGGATGTTGCGTTGACAGCACTGCTGCAATTAAAAGGAGCATTTCCCTTTACAGGAGTTACTGATTTTGACTTTTGCCAGAACCCTTTGAGAATCTGGTCCTGTGTCAAATAAAGCAGTGAGTCAAGAGAGGGAATGAGGAAGGTACAAACAAGCGCCGCTCCCTCTCTCCGTAATATTCCACTCTGGAGCGTCCCCGCAGGCCCAGCCCCTCCCCACTGACATTTTCTACATTTCCAGACAGTGACGAGTCCCCGGCCTGCTCCACATTTAACCAGACGTGTTTACATGTTTGCCTTGCAAACACGTTTCGCAAGATGCCAGTTCCCCTTGCTCACCAGGTGTGCCAACCTGGCTTGGTGGTGCTGGGTGTGAGCAGTTACTTCCTCATATCTCCCACACGGAAGCAAAGGTCTGCGGCCAGCCCGGGCAAACACGCACAACGTAAACCATTACAGAACAAACGAACGTGTGGTGCAGCTTCAGGATACCACGGCTGGCCCGAGGCCTGGTGACTGAGGACACTCGTCCGGCTCTTCACCAGAGCCCAATCCGGTGTCGTTCAGTGTTACTCTGTGTGCCATGAGCATCCAGACCCAGTTTCAGACGTTTCAAATGGGTGTTTGATGAATCACACAAAATGGTATTTTTGTCCATATTGCACAGCCCTTCCGGAACAAATTCACTCGTTAATTAGCAAGATTAGCTTCTGGAGAGTGACACACGCATCACCCTGGCACACCGCTGATAACGATCAGCATGTAATTGACAGAACACATCGGCTCCGCCCACATGTCAATCACTCAGACCCTCTACTCTTTCCACCTGCTGACAGACGGATCAATGACTATACAGCCAGATATTTATATTCATACAGGGCCTTTCATGTGGCAGATGGTCGATTTACAGTGAATCAAAACTAAACCAAATGACAGAAAAATCAACAACGCAAACAACCAAAATCTGAAAAAGTGAGGAAAAGTGCTGAGTAGAGAGGGACGTTTTTAGTTTGTTTTGAAGGAAGAAACAAAACAGCATGAAGGTGTTGAGTTTCGGAGTCACACACTCACTTCACAACGCTGTAGTAAACGTACCTCCAGACACACACTCACTTCACAACACTGTAGTAAATGTACCTCCAGACACACACTCACTTCACAACACTGTAGTAAATGTACCTCCAGACACACTCACTTCACAACACTGTAGTAAATGTACCTCCAGACACACTCACTTCACAACACTGTAGTAAATGTACCTCCAGACACACTCACTTCACAACACTGTAGTAAATGTACCTCCAGACACACTCACTTCACAACACTGTAGTAAACGTACCTCCAGACACACACTCACTTCACAACACTGTAGTAAACGTACCTCCAGACACAATCACTTCACAACACTGTAGTAAATGTACCTCCAGACACACTCACTTCACAACACTGTAGTAAATGTACCTCCAGACACACTCACTTCACAACACTGTAGTAAATGTACCTCCAGACACACTCACTTCACAACACTGTAGTAAATGTACCTCCAGACACACTCACTTCACAACACTGTAATAACCGTACCTCCAGACACACACTCACTTCACAACACTGTAGTAAACGTACCTCCAGACACACTCACTTCACAACACTGTAGTAAACGTACCTCCAGACACACACTCACTTCACAACGCTGTAGTAAACGTACCTCCAGACACACACTCACTTCACAACACTGTAGTAAACGTACCTCCAGATCCACTCACTTCACAACACTGTAGTAAACGTACCTCCAGATCCACTCACTTCACAACGCTGTAGTAAACGTACCTCCAGACACACACTCACTTCACAACGCTGTAGTAAACGTACCTCCAGACACACACACTTCACAACACTGTAGTAAACGTACCTCCAGACACACTCACTTCACCTCACTGTAGTAAACGTACCTCCAGACACACTCACTTCACAACACTGTAGTAAACGTACCTCCAGATCCACTCACTTCACAACACTGTAGTAAACATACCTCTAGACACACACTCACTTCACAACACTGTAGTAAATGTACCTCCAGACACACTCACTTCACAATGCTGTAGTAAACGTACCTCCAGACACACACTCACTTCACAACACTGTAGTAAACGTACCTCCAGACACACTCACTTCACAACACTGTAGTAAATGTACCTCCAGACACACTCACTTCACAACACTGTAGTAAATGTACCTCCAGACACACTCACTTCACAACACTGTAGTAAACGTACCTCCAGACACACTCACTTCACAACACTGTAGTAAACGTACCTCCAGACACACACTCACTTCACAACACTGTAGTAAACGTACCTCCAGACACAATCACTTCACAACACTGTAGTAAATGTACCTCCAGACACACTCACTTCACAACACTGTAGTAAATGTACCTCCAGACACACTCACTTCACAACACTGTAGTAAATGTACCTCCAGACACACTCACTTCACAACACTGTAGTAAACGTACCTCCAGACACACACTCACTTCACAACACTGTAGTAAACGTACCTCCAGACACACTCACTTCACAACACTGTAGTAAACGTACCTCCAGACACACACTCACTTCACAACGCTGTAGTAAACGTACCTCCAGACACACACTCACTTCACAACACTGTAGTAAACGTACCTCCAGATCCACTCACTTCACAACACTGTAGTAAACGTACCTCCAGATCCACTCACTTCACAACGCTGTAGTAAACGTACCTCCAGACACACACTCACTTCACAACGCTGTAGTAAACGTACCTCCAGACACACACACTTCACAACACTGTAGTAAACGTACCTCCAGACACACTCACTTCACCTCACTGTAGTAAACGTACCTCCAGACACACTCACTTCACAACACTGTAGTAAACGTACCTCCAGATCCACTCACTTCACAACACTGTAGTAAACATACCTCTAGACACACACTCACTTCACAACACTGTAGTAAATGTACCTCCAGACACACTCACTTCACAATGCTGTAGTAAACGTACCTCCAGACACACACTCACTTCACAACACTGTAGTAAACGTACCTCCAGATCCACTCACTTCACAACACTGTAGTAAACATACCTCCAGACACACACTCACTTCACAACACTGTAGTAAACATACCTCCAGACACACTCACTTCACAACACTGTAGAAAACATACCTCCAGACACACACACTTCACAACACTGTAGTAAACGTACCTCCAGATCCACTCACTTCACAACGCTGTAGTAAACGTACCTCCAGACACACACTCACTTCACCTCACTGTAGTAAATGTACCTCCAGACACACTCACTTCACCTCACTGTAGTAAACATACCTCTAGACACACACTCACTTCACAACACTGTAGTAAACGTACCTCCAGACATACTCACTTCACAATGCTGTAGTAAACGTACCTCCAGACACACACTCACTTCACAACACTGTAGTAAACGTACCTCCAGACACACTCACTTCACAACACTGTAGTAAACGTACCTCCAGATCCACTCACTTCACAACACTGTAGTAAACGTACCTCCAGATCCACTCACTTCACAACACTGTAGTAAACATACCTCCAGACACACACTCACTTCACAACGCTGTAGTAAACGTACCTCCAGACACACTCACTTCACAACGCTGTAGTAAACGTACCTCCAGACACACTCACTTCACAACGCTGTAGTAAACGTACCTCCAGACACACTCAATTCACAACGCTGTAGTAAACGTACCTCCAGACATACTCACTTCACAACACTGTAGTAAACGTACCTCCAGACACACACACTTCACAACACTGTAGTAAACGTACCTCCAGACATACTCACTTCACAACACTGTAGTAAATGTACCTCCAGACACACTCACTTCACAACACTGTAGTAAACGTACCTCCAGATCCACTCACTTCACAACATTGTAGTAAACGTTCCTCCAGACACACACTCACTTCACAACACTGTAGTAAACGTTCCTCCAGACACACACTCACTTCACAACACTGTAGTAAACGTACCTCCAGATCCACTCACTTCACAACACTGTAGTAAACATACCTCCAGACACACACTCACTTCACAACACTGTAGTAAACGTACCTCCAGACACACTCACTTCACAACACTGTAGAAAACGTACCTCCAGACACACACTCACTTCACAACACTGTAGTAAACGTACCTCCAGACACACACTCACTTCACAACACTGTAGTAAATGTACCTCCAGACACACTCACGTCACAACACTGTAGTAAACATACCTCCAGACACACACTCACTTCACCTCACTGTAGTAAACGTACCTCTAGACACACACTCACTTCACAACACTGTAGTAAACGTACCTCCAGACATACTCACTTCACAACACTGTAGAAAACATACCTCCAGACACACTCACTTCACAACACTGTAGTAAATGTACCTCCAGACACACTCACTTCACAACACTGTAGTAAATGTACCTCCAGACACACTCACTTCACAACACTGTAGAAAACGTACCTCCAGACACACACTCACTTCACAACACTGTAGTAAACGTACCTCCAGACACACACTCACTTCACAACACTGTAGTAAATGTACCTCCAGACACACTCACGTCACAACACTGTAGTAAACATACCTCCAGACACACACTCACTTCACCTCACTGTAGTAAACGTACCTCTAGACACACACTCACTTCACAACACTGTAGTAAACGTACCTCCAGACATACTCACTTCACAACACTGTAGAAAACATACCTCCAGACACACACTCACTTCACAACACTGTAGTAAATGTACCCCCAGACACACTCACTTCACAACGCTGTAGTAAATGTACCTCCAGACACACACTCACTTCACCTCACTGTAGTAAACGTACCTCCAGACACACACTCACTTCACCTCACTGTAGTAAACGTACCTCCAGACACACACTCACTTCACCTCACTGTAGTAAACGTACCTCCAGACACACTCACTTCACAACGCTGTAGTAAATGTAACTCCAGACACACTCACTTCACAACACTGTAGTAAATGTACCTCCAGACACACACTCACTTCACCTCACTGTAGTAAACGTACCTCCAGACACACACTAACTTCACCTCACTGTAGTAAACATACATCCAGACACACACTTCTTAAAACTTACCTCCAGACACACTCTCACTTCACAACACTGTAGTAAACATACCTCCAGACACACACACTTCACAACACTGTAGTAAATGTACCTCCAGACACACTTCACAACGCTGTAGTAAACGTACCTCCAGACACACACTCACTTCACAACACTGTAGTAAACATACCTCCAGACACACACACTTCACAACACTGTAGTAAATGTACCTCCAGACACACTTCACAACACTGTAGTAAACGTACCTCCAGACACACACTCACTTCACAACACTGTAGTAAACGTACCTCCAGACACACACTCACTTCACAACACTGTAGTAAACGTACCTCCAGACACACACTCACTTCACAACACTGTAGTAAACGTACCTCCAGACACACACTCACTTCACAACACTGTAGTAAATGTGCCTCCAGACACACTCTCACTTCACAACACTGTAGTAAACGTACCTCCAGACACACACTCACTTCACAACACTGTAGTAAACGTACCTCCAGACACACACTCACTTCACAACACTGTAGTAAACGTACCTCCAGACACACACTCACTTCACAACACTGTAGTAAATGTACCTCCAGACACACTCTCACTTCACAACACTGTAGTAAACGTACCTCCAGACACACACTCACTTCACAACACTGTAGTAAACGTACCTCCAGACACACACTCACAACACTGTAGTAAACGTACCTCCAGACACACACTCACTTCACAACACTGTAGTAAATGTACCTCCAGACACACACTCACTTCACAACACTGTAGTAAACATACCTCCAGACACACACACTTCACAACACTGTAGTAAATGTACCTCCAGACACACTTCACAACACTGTAGTAAACGTACCTCCAGACACACACTCACTTCACAACACTGTAGTAAACGTACCTCCAGACACACACTCACTTCACAACACTGTAGTAAACGTACCTCCAGACACACACTCACTTCACAACACTGTAGTAAACGTACCTCCAGACACACACTCACTTCACAACACTGTAGTAAATGTGCCTCCAGACACACTCTCACTTCACAACACTGTAGTAAACGTACCTCCAGACACACACTCACTTCACAACACTGTAGTAAACGTACCTCCAGACACACACTCACTTCACAACACTGTAGTAAACGTACCTCCAGACACACACTCACTTCACAACACTGTAGTAAATGTACCTCCAGACACACTCTCACTTCACAACACTGTAGTAAACGTACCTCCAGACACACACTCACTTCACAACACTGTAGTAAACGTACCTCCAGACACACACTCACAACACTGTAGTAAACGTACCTCCAGACACACACTCACTTCACAACACTGTAGTAAATGTACCTCCAGACACACACTCACTTCACAACACTGTAGTAAACGTACCTCCAGACACACTCACGTCACAACACTGTAGTAAACGTACCTCCAGACACACTCACGTCACAACACTGTAGTAAACGTACCTCCAGACACACACTCACTTCACAACACTGTAGTAAATGTACCTCCAGACACACTCTCACTTCACAACACTGTAGTAAACGTACCTCCAGACACACACTCACTTCACAACACTGTAGTAAATGTACCTCCAGACACACACTTACTTCATGGCGCTGTAGTAAAAGGCACCAAACCAGACGGAGGACGTGAGCAGGTGCACAGGGATCATAACTTTTCCGTACTGCTTGAATGTCTTCTTAAACCTCTGCACAAGGCCCGTGGACTTGTCCTGAAGAGGATCCAGTTCTACCGAGTCCTCTTGGCTGGGACTGGCTGGACTTGGCGGTGCCTCTCTGTCGGGGGTCTTCCGGGAGGCTTCAGAGAAGACTGCAGTTGAAGTTCTCACCCATCGTCTCGTAGGGTTTCGGGGGCCTACCCGTCTGACAGTGTCCCAGGACGGCGGGGTCTGGAACAGGGACAGTAGGGTGGCCCGCCTGAACGGTCCACTGCTCAGGATTTGCAACATCGCTCACGGTATATCTGCTGAGTCCCTGCAGATAACATGGGAGGAAGATGGAGAAGACTCAGACAGCAAAATCCACTGGTGCACCTGTGCTGTATAATGATATGTTGAAAAGCAAATGCAGTTATTATGTGCCAAGCATTATTATTATGACTCCAATGATAACTTTCACGGTTTATAACCGTTTCAGACAGTGGCATGTCCATGGACAACCTGAATGAGTGGCTGCTTCTGTTTATGGCCATTTGTCAAACTGTCTCAAGTCCCAGTGGTATATGAGACGGAGGTTACACACGCCACTGCGTTAGCTAGCCTGCTGGCTATACCTTATTTAGCTAGCTAGCTCTTTAACGCTGGCAACGTGACATCTTATACACACATACAAAAAGCCAAATGATGTTATAAAAGCAATGAGCGCCGTACGTACATCCGTAACTGTATCCAGCCTAATACTTTTGCTCACCAGATCATCTTAAGAAGGCAACGTTAGTCATGTCCCCTGTGTCATTTACAGCAAGGTCCACGAGACGCACGAATATTACATGTGGTCGACGGGCCCGCAAAGCATGGTGGGAAATGTAGTAAAATGTGGGTAAAGCGGGACTATCGTTTTCATCGGAGCAAATCGTCTCTGGAACTCCAATTCCCAAAATGAACCACATGTTAGGTTCTGTAGTTGTGGTAATATTTTTTGCTCAAGAAGTTATAGATACATTTTCAGTTTTTGTATGCTTTAGGCCAATATTAATTTATTGTCTTTGATATTTTTGTTAATATTCAAGCATACCAATAAATACTGCTATTTATATATACAATATTTATAATATACGGTGTTATAAATAAAACCAGAGAAATTCAATTTAAACCCTGAATCTAAACAATTTAGATCTGTACATATATTATTTCCGTTTTTCAAACTTTTGGTACAGTCATGAACTTTGATCTTCAAAAGAGTTGTGAAAAGTAGATTAAAACGTCACTTCAACGTGTGTATGAATTATGTCCCTCTCTTTTCTGACACGAATCCTCTAGTTTACCTCTTCTGGGTGTTTCTATTCTCATCGTGATTATTTTTTTTTTATTAAATATCGTGATTTATTATTAAATACTTATCGTATTTTTTCCATAAATATGTATAATTTTCCGAATAAGTGGTTTAGCTCATGCCAGCTCTACAGGCGGCGACACTGAGGAACCGCCAGGAACCCGAACGTGAGGTACATGATGGCGGAAAACCCCAGTGAGTATCGCTGGCTAGCGGGCGTGTTGTGCTGTGTGTACTCCAGATAAAACACGGTGATGGGTCACAGAGGCGCTCGGTTCGTCTCCGTGTCTCGGACGGTTGAATTAACCGTTTTCCGGGCGTCTAATCTGCTTCGTTCACCTCACACGGCCGTATCTGTTAGTTAGCCGACCAGCTAACCGGCTAACTGTGTGTCCGCGCGCGCACGACGACGTAATCAGCCTCGTTCCGACTCGCTGCTCTTCGTAACCAGATGTTGCCTTCTTCTCCTTCTTCTCTGGTGCTGGACCATCTGCAGGACTACACACGGTAGCGGACGAAGAGGCAGGAGGTCACGGCACAAGTTCAGGCGGCGGAGAGAGGGACGAGGAGACGGCGAACCGTAAGAGGAAGAGCGAACAGGGCGAGGAACATGACTCCTCCAGCAAGAAGCTCGTAAGTGTGTCGCTGAAGTGTGTGTTCACTTCAGGCTGGCTTTATCTGCTTCAGATATATTTAAATGTCCTTTCAGACCAGCTTTCTAATGTGGAGTTAAATTCAAATTGGTTTGACGGTGTGAGCCTTCTTACAGTTGTCCTTTCTGTGTTGTAGGACACAGGAGAGGGGCATAGTCAGAAAGTGGCCACACATTACAACAGTCTTCAGGAGTGTGGCCTGGCTGAGCGCAACAGAAGCAGGATAGTCCACCTGCGTAACTTCAACAACTGGATGAAGAGCGTCCTCATCGGTGAGGACACTAAAACGGCTTTTACTGCGCTTAAATCCAGTACAAACATGTTCAAACTACAAGCTTTGCTTATACTGTGTTGGGCTTCAGGAACATCTTTTATCAATGTCCAGTTGAAGCCTCACAACAAAGATCCACTTTCACTAGTATTGTTTTTCCATATAATTCTTAATGACCTATATACTGGAACAATAAACGTATTGGATTCACCACACACAATACATAATAACCTTCCCCAGGAAGGAAAATCACTGATGACCAGTGAATCATAATACAGTATTTGATCCACATTTTCATAAAACTAGTGCAGTGATGGCTCTGTTAATGAAGCTCTGTTAGGGACACCTGACTGCTTGAATCATCAGTCATCCAGAACACAGTGGTCCTCCCTCTCTGCGTGGGATCCTGGCGCTGAGGCTGTGTTTCCCCGCACCTGTTCTCAGGTGAGATCCTGGAGAAGGTGGGGCGTGTCCAGAGGGGCGTGTCCGTGCTGGATCTGGGCTGTGGGAAAGGAGGAGACCTGCTGAAGTGGAGGAAGGCCCGCATCAGCCGGCTGGTGTGCACAGGTACCCGCCCTCTTGTGGGTGGGATGGGGGTGGGTGCTGGGTGGAGCAGACCCAGGGCTCAGTACACAGTAGGTTTGGAGCCTTGCTGAGGTGTGTGTGTGTGTGTGTGTGTTTGATAGATATAGCTGCAGTATCAGTGGAGCAGTGTCGTCAACGCTACAATGACATGAAGAGGAGGAGTTACCCTGGCGAGCGCCTTTTCTCTGCGGAGTTCATCACTGCCGACTGTGCCAAGGTAGAAACACACCCACCCAGCAGAGTGCGTTTCCCTGCTGTTTCTCCACCCCAGGCCAGGGTGTTTGCAGACGGAGCCGGGTGTAGTGTATTGGAGACCATATCAGGAGTGTAAAATGTGTCTTTCCAAAAGTTGCAGGAGTGATGAAGCCGTTTGTGTGTTTCAGGAGGTGTTGAGTGAGAAGCTGAGCGACCCCGAGCTTCGCTTCGACGTGTGCAGCTGCCAGTTTGTGTACCACTACTCATTTGAGAGTCAGGAGCAGGCCGACACCATGCTGAAGAACGCCTGCGAGAACCTGCGTCCCGGGGGCTTCTTCATCGGGACCACGCCGGACGCCTACGAGCTAGTGTCAGCACACGCACGCTCACGTGCATTCACGTTTATACATGCTTACACACGCACACAAGTGTACACACCACATGTTTATTCACACACGCTCAAGTTTCTGTAGTTATGTACACGGTACTTCAGTGTGCTTTACAAATCAATAATATAAAAGCAGTTCACTTTTATTTAGAAAAGATGGTTTATTATGCAATAAGTGAAACATTAAATATAAAGAGATAAAGTGCATAGAATCAAATCAAAGGGGAGATTATAGATGAACATAAATAATTGATTAGTGCAGCACTGTTCCTGAAGGCAAAACTGGTGTAAGCGTACACACACACACACACACACACACACACACACACACACACACACGAGTCTCCAGATATGCTCATTTCTCTGTGAATGAATCAACAGACTAAAGTGGAAGTATAAGAAGGCGTGAGTGCCTCTGTCTGCTGGAGACATGGAGGTCGTGGTTCACTCAGACATGGATGTGGGCGGTTCGCTCTCTACATCTCTCTCCTCCGGCTTGGGTCTGCTTTTACATTAGTCCTTTTTTAACTTGAAAGAAAAGAGAAAAAAAAAATTAACGCCTACGACAAAAGATTTTAGTCAGATGTGGAAGATGGATTCGGCTAACCGCCACAAATTGACTATATACAGACAGTTAAACTGAACTGAATAAACTAAATGTGCTGGTGTTAAGACCAGTGTGGTTTTAATGTGAACATCAAAGTTAAACTGAACTGAATAAACTAAATGTGCTGGTGTTAAGACCAGTGTGGTTTTAATGTGAACATCAAAGTTAAACTGAACTGAATAAACTAAATGTGCTGGTGTTAAGACCAGTGTGGTTTTAATGTGAACATCAATGTGCTGGTGTTAAGACCAGTGTGGTTTTAATGTGAACTTCAATGTGCTGGTGTTAAGACCAGTGTGGTTTTAATGTGAACTTCAATGTGCTGGTGTTAAGACCAGTGTGGTTTTAATGTGAACTTTAATGTGCTGGTGTTAAGACCAGTGTGGTTTTAATGTGCTGGTGTTAAGACCAGTGTGGTTTTAATGTGAACTTCCCTTTTTGCCGTGCAGGAAGCGTTTGGAAGCGTCCGACTCCAACAGCTTTGGGAACGAGGTGTACCGTGTTACGTTTCAGCAGAAAGGTGCCTATCCGCTGTTCGGCTGTCAGTATGACTTTAACCTCGAGGGAGTCGTCAATGTTCCCGAGTTCCTGGTGTATTTCCCCCTGTTTGAAGAGTAAGTGGTCTTTTCACGTTCGACCCCCTTTTTTGCGCAATACCACAGTCTGCCAGCAGATGGCGCACATTCATAACATTGTCAATTCAGGGAACGCGGCTGTTTTTATTTTGAAAGCAAATGAGATTAATGTACAAAGAACAGAGTTATAGTGTTTTTTTTTATTGATATAGATATATGACGCTAAAATCCGTTGGGTTAGCATTACATGGAAACAGACATAATTAAACGTACTGCTGTGACTGATATTTCACCAGCTCAACCCCTGCTAGTCTGACCATGTCTGTGTTAATACTGTGCTGATAATGACCACCACATTAATAAAGTCTAGTCAGAAGCCGACCATTAATGTGTGTCTGACTGTGCGGATGTACTCAAAAAGTGGCTTGTCTGTGTTTGTCTCATCTAGAATGGCAAAAAAGTACAACATGCGTTTGGTGTATAAAAAGACTTTCCACGAGTTCTTTGAAGAAAAGATAAAGAATGAACAGAATAAAATTCTGATGCAGAGGATGCAGGGACTTGAGGTATGTATGTGTGTGCGTGTGCGCGCGCACGCATTGCATGTTCCCCGTCGTTATGTGCGGTGTCTATCCAAGGTAACTATAATTATCACCACGGCAACCTGTTAAAAAGCGTTTGAAGTGACCGTGGAGCACAGGCATATATTGGTGTTGACCTCTTTGTGCTCTGCTGGGATCTCTCTCTCTCTCTCTCTCTCTCTCTCTCTCTCTCTCTCTCTCTCTCTCTCTCTCTCTCTCTCTCTCTCTCTCTCTCTCTCTCTCTCTCTCTCTCTCTCTCTCTCTCTCTCTCTCTCTCTCTCTCTCTCTCTCTCCTCCTCCTCCTGTTCGTCCCTCGTTAATAAACCACACGCACTGCGGTGTTTCCCGCTCTCCCGAGCGCCGTCTTCTCCGTCGCAGCAGGAGAGTCCGTCGGTGCCGTTGTCTCTTGGGCGGGCTCACGCACTCCGGTCTGCACCCGGCGGCCCCGGTTTGGGAGATGAGCTCGTTACATCAC
This sequence comes from Brachyhypopomus gauderio, assembly GCF_052324685.1. NCBI lineage: Eukaryota > Metazoa > Chordata > Actinopteri > Gymnotiformes > Hypopomidae > Brachyhypopomus > Brachyhypopomus gauderio. The sequence continues at coordinate 6,737,789 of NC_135216.1, forward strand.
TTGTGTGTTTTTGCACTGAACGGTTCCGTCATACGTCACTTTGCTGCTTTGTGAAACGTTAGCGGCTAGGTTAATCTTTTCACTGCGTTTTATTTTTTGCCCGGGTACAGGTGGTGAAGATCAGAGCTTTTTGAATACGTGGCATTGCACCTTACAGGAGTGCCCAAGCAGCCATTCTCATATGAGAAGGGTTTTAGCCCTGCTATTAAGAGCCATAAGAGTAACAATATGGGGTTGTTACATGGCTGGATTTCATGACGTACACTGTGATTGTTTCCACGCCATGAAATCTTCAGGCGGGTCCAGGAGCAGATAGCTTCTGCACATGACTCCAGACCGCCGGTTTCAGCAGGACCACAGATTGATTCTCTGCAACTGAAAAATAGCTTTTACACTTGAGCAAATGTACCAAACTGGCAGAGCGCACACACACGGGTTAGGGTGCGGGGAAAATCTGGTGTGAAAACCTTCTCGGAGACTTCAGAGACTCTGCATATCAAGGGCAGAGATGCTACAGTCTCTCCGCTGAAACATGGTGAAATGTGTGTGTGTGTGTGTGTGTGTGTGTGGTTGGTCCTAGGCGTACCCTGCAGATGACCGAGGCCAGCTAGCGTCAGACAGCCCAGGAGAGTATGAACACGCAGAGAAGAGAGCAGAAACCCACGGTGTCAGACTGCCCCTGGTCAGCGCACACACACACACACACACACACACACACACACACACACACACAGACCAACACTGCAAAGCCCAGCTCAACACTATATGACCTACATAACACAGCCCTGCTCTCCTCTCAGGAGAAGCAGTGCTGTGTGTGTGTGTGTGTGTGTGTGTGTGTGTGTGTGTGTGTGTGTGTGTGTGTGTGTGTGTGTGTGTGTGTGTGTGTGTGTGAACACAGTTCTCAGTCCTGCATTACTGTGTATTAAGGTCTGAAGGCTGTAAAGAAGCACTGATTCCACATCAGGCGTTTGAAGCGCCCACACCAGCTGGCCAACACCCTCCTCGTAGCCTTTTTGAGTGAGCGCCAGCTCTGGGTCGCTCACAGTAGTGCTAACATCTCGTCTCTTACTCCTTTGTAGGGCACGCTCTCAAAGTCCGAGTGGGAGGCCACAAGTATGTACTTATCTACTTATCTACTTATGTACTTCTCATTCTCCACTTGATGCATCACACCTGCGTGCTGTCTGTCGCTTCTCTGTTTTCCTGATTAACTGCAAAAAGCTTTGGACAGTCGTTTACTTACGATGTACATCCCTTTTAAAGTTGTGTTGACAAAGAAAACAACTAACGATGAGTAAGGTTTTACACGTTGAATGCAGCGTGTTGCTTCAGCCATGTCAGAACCAGGCTGTAGTTTTCCCTTTTGCTCTGAGAAGTGGTCAATATCCGTTTAACCTTATCTAACCTTATTTAAGCCTTGTGTAAATCCATTAAGACGAGGGCTCTTAAGATTTTATGCATTCTTTAAAATCTATAGAGGTGTGGCGTGTTTTGTTCGGGTAGAGACCCTTTAGTGAGTCCGGCCTTTTGTGGAAGTGTAGCTGGTGGTAGTTGTGTTTTGTCTACCAACACAAAAGGACCACAAGGCCCCTCCTCCCGCACTGATTGACGGGAGCAGACGGGTCCGTCACCGTGTCTCCCCGCCTATGTGCATCTGATTGACATTTGGCTGTTTTGCTCAAAGCAGCAAGCTCACAGGTCTGATGAGCTTTTAGGACATTTTCACCCTGAGGTTTGGGTGAAATCCTTTCAGGGAATAGCGTAAACAACAAGCCGTTATTACCGCCAAACAGCAGTTATTACCTCTGGTGTTTTTAAGCCCACTGCTGCTAACCTGGTGGTGTAGGGCTACTCGACACCTTTCTCCTGTGTCTGAGGTCTCTGTCTGTTCTCGCTTGTGCTGGTGTTTACCTGGTGTTTATGTTAATGTTTACCTGTTGTTCGTGTTGCAGGTATTTACCTGGTGTTTGTGTTTGAGAAGATGCCTTGAATGGGACAGTTCTTCTCCACGTGGTACCATCAACATCAGAGTTCTGCTCCACGTGGTACCATCAACATCAGAGTTCTGCTCCACGTGGTACCATCAACATCAGAGTTCTGCTCCACGTGGTACCATCAACATCAGCTGCTTGTGTGTCCCCCCCCCCCCCCTTTTTTGTCCCTCCTAGGGGGGGGGGGGGGGGGGGGGTGTGCGTGGGCGCGTGTGTGTATCCACGTGCAAGAGAGCGAGTGAGGGAGAGGATTTATAGGCATGTAATGGTACATGACCCTGTAATACTGGCCACAGTATTCACATCCATTTCTCAGTGCATAATTTCTCCAGCTGGGTAACGTGTCCCTCTCTCCTGTGTAAAGGGCCATATGTTCATATGGAGCCTCAATGTCTGTATCACCCACACTTTTCACAAATGCTTACGTGAGATTTATTACTATACGCAAACTCTTGACAGCCATTGTACATTTTATGTAATGTCTGATTATCGTAGGTTCATTCCCTATAAAATGACTTGTAAATTATTTTTTGACCTCGGTGTTTGGTTTTGATATTTTTACCTTATTTTCTAATAGTCCTATTGTTAGACATTTCTGTGTTTCCTTTACTGATTATACAGGAGTTGATGGTGTACTTTGGTTAATGCTGCGTTTGCCTTGAGCAGCGCGATGTCTCTTTCCACAGTCCGCTGTTGGAATGTAATCCTGTTTTGGAGAATTAAACTTAAAACGATATCATGATAAAACGATATCCGTAAGTTGCTAAATGGTTATTGGTCTTGACTTTATTTGTGTAACACCACGGGTTTAGGAAACGGTAACTCGTTAACGGGACCCGTTCAGCGTTTTTTTAGTTAATCTCTCTGGCTGGTGAAGGACCCTGTCTGTCCCCTTTAAGCGCTCGATAGGCCACCGTTTGACCCAGAGATCAGCTTGCGCCAACGCTCTGGGGAAAGGAAAAGTTAAATTAGAATTCTATTAGGAGTCTTTAATATATGTCGAAGAAAATCAAATGTAGGTTTGATCACAGCCGACAACGATATTCCTGAAGATTTCAGAACGGTGCGACGCTCTTGGCTCCGAGTTTCTTTGTGCTAACGTGCAAACGGGCCCATCCTTCTCTAAGGCCTCATCTCGGACCATAATAGGATGGTTGAGTCCAATTAAGACGTTTTCTACTGTTTGTTTTTATGTAAAATACTTGTCGTGTTTGTAACTGAAAGTGCTGTTGAAAAATATATATATTACTTGAAGATTGCTGGGTAGGGCGCGCCTGAACAGCCTTACAGCAATCTGAAGACTCACTTATCTAGAGCATTTTACATAATAAGCATGTCGGTATTGGGACTCAAACCCATAATTTTAGGGTCATTAACACCTTATTTTAGCTGCTGTACCAGATGAGCCACAGGAACGTGAGCTGAAGTTTTGGGCACTTCAGTTAGACGTCAAGTGAGTCATGTGCCCTTCGGCGTTTTCAGCCAAATCTATTTATTTCTCTGGCTCCGCTTCCCTTTCAGTGCTAATGACCATGTTTATGATGGGTTCCCATTTCTTAATTTGCTGGTTTGCTGCAAATCGGATGCAGGAATGTTGCACTTTGAACACCGTCTTAGACGTTGTTTTCCTTTGGGCCTGGGATTTGACGGATAATCTCCTTTCATGGTCTACGAGCCAACAGGATTTGGAGCCTGTAATTTCAAATGCGTCTACGTGAGGTTAATGAGTTAATTAATATATGGGGGACGTACGTGTTGAGAACGGCTTTCCGAATTACGGCGAATGCCAAGCAGGGCTTATTGTGTTTAATGTAGGATGTACTGTCGGTTCATATGGTTTCTGCGAGCTGCGTTTGCAATTGTTTCCTTCTGTTTTATTTCTTTGTGTGCTTTATTCAGCCTGGGGCTCCTTAGTGCAGCATCTTTTAAGAGCATCGGAAGTAGCATTTATTCATCGGAGGAAACATTTATTCATTGGTTGCTCATTTGTCCGTTAAGACAACAAAGCTGTGTTGAATACTCACTGGACACTTTATTAGGTACACCTTGCTAGAACCGGGTTGGACCCCATTTTGCCTTCAGAACTGCCTTAATCCTTCGTGGCGTAGATTCAACAAGGTACTGGAAACATTCCTCAGAGTGTCTGGTCCATATTGACATGATAACATCACACAGTTGCTGCAGATTTGTCGGCTGCACATCCATGATGTGAATCTCTCGTTCCACCACATCCCAAAGGTGCTCTATTGGATTGAGATCTGGAGACAGTGGAGGCCATTCAAGTACAGTGAACTCGTTGTTGTGTTCAAGAAACCAGCCTGAGATGATTCACGCTTTATGACATGGTGCATTATCCTGCTGGAAGCAGCCATCAGAAGATGGGTACATTGTGGTCATAAGGGGATGGACATGGTCAGCAACAATACTCTGGTAGGCTGTGGCATTGACACGATGCTCAATTGGTACTAATGGGCCCAAAGTGTGCCGGGAAAATATCCCACACACCATTGTACCACCACTACCAGCCTGATCCGTTGATACAAGACAGGATGGATACATGCGTTCGTGCCTACCATCCAAATGTCACAGCAGAAATCGAGACTCCTCAGACCAGGCAACCCTCAGGTAAACCCTAGAGATGGTTGTGTGTGTGTGTAAATCCCAGTAGGTCAGCAGTTTCTGAAATACTCAGACCAGCCCGTCTGGCACCAACAACCATGCCATGTTCAAAGTCACTTAAATCACCCTTTTTCCCCATTCTGATGTTTGGTTTGAACTACAGCAGATCGTCTTAGCCATGTCTACATACCTAAATGCATTGAGTTGCTGCTATGTGATTGGCTGATTGGACATTTGTGTTAATGAGCAGTTGGACAGGTGTACCTAATAAAGTTGCCGGTGAGTGTAAACGAGAGTCTTGTGCATCCACCATCCATGTGGCATATTGGTCATGTGCTGAAATACATGAAAGAGCTGAGACAGAGAGCTATATCGGTGTTTTAAGCCGTCGGTTAATCGGTTAACTCAACACTCATTCAGCTGCACTGTGAGCGGTGACTGCACAGACCTTGATTAAAACTGTCAGGGTGCAGGACGTGACCCTCTGGACGTGAACGTGAAAGCCCAGGTGAAACGTGAAAGCCCAGGGCCCCTGTAGACATTCCTCACAATGAGACAACTTGCGGCTTGAGTGACCAGTACTGAGATCAAAACAGGGTTGTACAATATAATATCACGGTAATAGCTATCTGATAGAGGTCAACTAATCATTCTTTTGAACCTTTTCTTTTTTTGAAGAGGGCAAATGACTCAAGGCCTTCAGAATCAAACTGTATTGTTGCATCTAGGTAATTATTTTTATTTAAGAATTTCATCCACATTTGAAAACACTGTTTATCCCAACATATTAAAAACAACAATTTTAAATAATTTAATTTTTCAAATCAAAATATCATGATTTATTCCCCCTGTGCTGTGTGTATCCAGTCTGCACGAAGGATCTGACTAGGGAACTGTAACGATCTGAACGTTAACCTAAGGCACCAATTTCACTCTGAGCCCTCATCACCTCATCACCTCATCTCATATATCCATCTTGATGACAAATGACTGGAATGGGTCTAGATGTGACCCAACATGTTTGTTCGATGAGTAGATCAATAAGTATACCTCGTCAAATCAGTGGAGCCTGTCGCAGAGAATTTTAGGCCTCATCCCAGCTAGATGTACTTGCCCGTCTTCAGATATGCACAATACTGTGAGCACAGCCCAGATGGTGTGTGTAGGTGGTGTACACACCTGCTCCATAAAGTTGCTCCAGTGCAGCTGACAACCAAACCTGGTGGGCATGAAACAATAGTCATGTCACTGAGACCTCTGCACTATACACACAGTGGTCACCCGCCATTCCTCTAATCTCACTCAAAGAAAAACTGCTGTTGAAGAAATGGATGGACTGGTGTATTCATCCATACCTGTGCTGGGTAATCAGCACTACCTCCAGGTGAACTGTCTCCTGCTTAAGTATAGTTCCCACGGCAACATCCGTCTTCATCATTCGGTAATGACTTCGAGTCAGACTCAGGATGCCGGTGTTTCATTAAATAAAGTAACCTCAGAATGAAAACGCACAAACACGGGTAAGGCTCTAGGTCAGGAGACTAGACTGGTGAACAGTGCAAACACGCCTTCACTGCAGAGGTGGCTATATAAATAATCCACTAATGAATGTGAAAAAAGGTGCAGGTGTTCAGAAGCAGGGCACCTGGCATGCACCGCCGTGGGTGGACTCGTGACTTACTGGAAAACTGAACGCTTCGCAGCTCATCTGGATGAACATGTTTTCATAGAAGATGTAGCTCCTCCAAAATAGTGTTCTGGAGAATAACAGGAATTCAAGATCACTAGATGTTATTAAATCCAGATAAAAAGATAAGATTTGTTGTAATCTTAAATTGCTGTAATTTATTTATCTTTTTTAAGCACCTTGAGACTGCGAACTCAAATTGAAAAGCATTACATAAACATATTTAACAAGGTCACAAATATACTCTAGAAAGTGACATTATTACTTTATATACTCTTCTATAGTTGTACTTAATAGTCTGCCATATATTATACAGTCATTTGTAAAATAGAATCCACTGACAACTATTGTGACGTCAGTGGACTGACTGTTCTGGACTGCTGTGCTCTCTGTACACTGAACACATTTATTGGCATTTAACACAAGTGACCTCTAGACACAAGATAATTGACTAAAAAGCATTAACGGGATGCTTTTAATTTACATTCGTTCTATATGACAAACGCACTTGCAAATAGTTTTATGCAAACATTTATAATGCAACCCAGACAGCTTAAATTGAACACTGATATACATATTCAAAATATCCAGACATCACTTGCACTGTTTTCAAAATGTAATTCATGAAAGAGGCCACAGGACATGTTGCACATTGATACAGTGAGTTACCAGAAACACACAGGCAACCTCTCGGGTTCCAGAAGACTGTTGGTCATCTAATAACATTCACAACATTCAATGACAAATAACAAAATGACTGGTCAAAATATACTGGTAAATTATTTAGTTCATAATAACGTAGACCATATCACCAGTTTACCAGACGTATCACGACTGCCACGGGCTTCATCGTGATCACTTTGGAGCGTTTTGTCTATTTCATGGATCCCTACACTGAAGTAATAATGTCACTGCTGAGAAGGTCACAGTATATTGTGACTGAGGACGGTACCCTGATGACTGCACATATAAGCCCTGGGCTGCTTTCTGGGAAGCTTCTGGTTTAGCTGGACAGGCCTCTCTGCAGGTCAGTGGGGAGCATGTGATGATCTTACCTCACTTGAATGGGATTACTTGTGCTCTCTAGACCAGATTTAATCTTTGATTTCATTCTATTTTTCACCAAGGGAAAAAAAATGCTGCCGTGTAGATGTATCTCCCTTTAGTAAAACACGTTTGACTCCATATTGGATATAGTGTGCTAATGAAAATAACAGCAAGAATGAACACGACATGAAATCTTGATCCATGTAGCCACTTTAATGTGTACACGTATAAAATCACGATTATCCCTGCCTGTTAGTAACGCTCGTCTCAGTTCATGGGTCATAATACAAATATGTGGCATCATCAGTGTCTCTCTGACATTTCGTAGCGAGGTAGTTATCTTCCTGAATTTCAAGTCCACGTAATTTTTTGCCGCTGTTTCCATTCTCTCCTCATATCCTGTCGCAGTAACTCAAGTGACTTCAGCTGCTGTAGCATAACTGTGAGCTGTCTTCGTCTTGAGTGTTGCTGTCGAGGTGAGTACAGAACTACGCGGGTTTAAGCGCGTGTAATAGAGCTGGCGCCATCGAGCCCTGCGGGGAGAACGTGCCAGGGCCACGTGACTATGTGAGGCCCTCGAGATCCAAGCTGAATACTGCAGTGCGGCGTCCCACACATCTGAAGGTATTCATACACGCCGCTCCGCGCTTCAGTCTAGCAGCAAAATGATTTGCAGTTTATTTCATTAAGGCGTTTGTTTTGATTTGCAGTCAAAATATTCAGATAATTATTTTTAGGGTGATATGAAATCAAGCATTTAATTTATGGAGTATTGCTTCGCATTGTAAGATAGGTTAAAAAAGCCTTTTCTAGGCTTGTAGTAGCTACCATATTGTGGATCTCCAGTAGAGGAGTTTTGCGTATTTCCATCTCACAGAGGTTGTCAGTACTTTGTTCGGCCCACATCCCTGTATCATGACCGCTGCAATCCTGGTTCCGGTTTGGGTGCTACTTAAAGATTATCAGCACACGAGTATTTTACAGTTAGATTATTCCATCAGCTAAAATGGATCCTTGGAGGTTCTCTGTAAGAAGCTGACTTAGATGTCAGCTAACCAACTGCACCAAGATTTGTCTAAATTTACTAGACATTTGTTACTAGACATGAACCATGTGTTATAGCAATAAACGTTCAAATACAAATGAATTCCATATACATACCGATAATTTATTACCTACCTAAAGGATATCTTTGGCACCTGTGAATTAGGTGTGCATTTCAGTTTAGCACATTTAAAACCACGGAGCTCTACAATCAACATTCTCATCTCACCATACGTTCCTTACCCGTCTCATCCACACTCCTACGCCACAGTTATCAATCAGCAGAGCACATCAACATTTAAAAACCAAGGAACGAACAAGCAACACTGTAAGACAATGAACAAAATTTGTTTTATGCTAGCATTAGCAATCACGACAGTGTCAGCTATTCCAGTGTCTTGACACAGCAACACCAAAACTGTCCAATCACAAGAGAGAGTGCTATGACTTAATCCAACCTCACCCAGTCATCCATGCTCATAAAGTATAACCCTGCCGTTCTGCAGGGATATTTGTGCGGTTAAGTAGGTTAAACTGTGACGAGTGAGGGAGTGCAAAAAAGGAGGAAGTGATTACGCCAGTCTCAGGGAAAAGGGAGGATGTAATGGACAAAGTTCACCAACGGAAAACCCATGACATAATTCAAACTAAGAATATAATAACCAGCAGTCACCAGTACAAAGACGAGACATATATAGACAGACAAACGACCCTCAGGTGTCGGGTTCCCTAATGGGCCACGCCCACCTGAGGGAAGAACACAACGTAACAACAACAGCATGAAATACTGCAGACCGTACCATGGCATGAACAAGGTATCAGGGTTAAAAACTAAGCTAAAAAGTTGTCCAAGCTCAAAATTTAGAATTGTAAAAAATATATACATTTCATGTTTAAATTAAGCGAATCATTTCAGTAATCATTTACATGTAAACAGTCATCTTATTTAAGCTTTTATGGAAAGTGTCCTGGAAAATCAATTTAATTATTTTTCTCACCAAAGTTTAATTGTGTAAAGTCAACAATTTTCACTAAAATCAGTTCACTTGTCTTTTTTTTTTTACAGCAGTTGAATTACGGTCTTTGTTGTAAATGCAGTTTTACATTCCACTGTATTTAAAGTACCAGGGATTCTTCCACACCATTCATTTTGTCTGTCAGGGTTTCACTTCTCCAGTGTTAGTGTCACTAAGTAAATAACACCAAGTGAATCCTAACAGCTACCACACACACACACACACACACAAACTCCCACCATGGCTTGCTGTGAAACTCATTGTGTGTGGTCAGTGTGGTTTTGGAGCAATTAGACCTGCTGTGATAATTATTTTTTGCTATGCTAACAATCTACGGCAATGCTGAAGCACTTCTTCCTGCTTCCTCGGAGAGGCGAGTCCTGAGGACAAACATTTAATGTTCCTTTGAAGACAATTAGTCCAAGTCCATGATGTTCATGATGGTCAAGCCTGATAAAAAGTTCAAGTGATTCGGAGCATGGCAGAGATGACTTCGTTCTCCAGACTCCGATTATGAATAGCTGATTGAATTAAAGACCACAGCGGGAGAGTTTTACACTGCTTTATTATGCTTGCCCAAGGCAGGTACATCATTTTAAAATCTCATTTTGCATTAAGTGCTGAACATTTTGTTTATTTCATTGCTGCCATCATTTGTGGCATTTCAGTAGTTTAACAGGACAAAAACATCAGCAAAGCAAGTAATTCATGACCGATCAGCATAACATATAACAGTAACACATTTAGGAACAATCTGGTGACAATGTTGAGAGCTCTCTGTATAAATCAGAGAGCTTTGATACAACTTTCTTAATTTATATTTACACATAAAAGTGTTTGAGTGTAGTTGTGGGAAAGGGATTCATTTGAAAGGCAGGTAACACTTGAAGCCAGATTATCTAATCACATTAGTGAATAAAAAACAAAACCCTGATTTAATTTGCCTTGCCAGAGGCAAAGTAATTTGATAAGTGCAGGTGAAAGTCTCAAAGACATCTGCAACTAAATGTTATGTTAAGATTATGGAGGTTTGATAAGGGGGGGGGGGGGGGGGGGGGGCATGTCCCCCCAGTAATTCCTGTTCACACTACTCGTATAATACGTTAGGTAGTGTCCTCTCCAAAGTTGAATTCTGAGGTCAAGTGTGCATGTCTTGTAGTAAAACAAAAAGAACTGAAAGGTCAAACTAATACGAGCTGGGTTATAAGCCCATTTTAATAAATAGATAAATATAATAAAAAAATTATAAAATAAAAAACCAAATTAGAAACAAGCCAAAATATTACTTTCAAAATAACACCAGCATTGGTAACCAGAAGCTTTGTGTGCTAGCCTGCTTCAAGGTTGTTAAAGTAGGTTGCTAAATGCTTTAATGAGAAATTAGCAAAGAAGGTTCACTGTCCATAAATTTTTGGTACATGTTACATTTGATCCTTTTTTTTTAATCATATCACCAAACTCAGAGGAATAGGCTGTGTACATTATTCTCAATCTGTATAACCTTTCCATTAATTGGCCATAGAAGAAAAAATTGTTCTGTCTGGTTTCCAGTGATGTTCCATGGTGTAATGGGGGTCATTTGCAGCGTGCAGACCTAATATAGAGCTCAGAACCCAGCACAGGAAACGCCTGACTGGCTGTATTGCACCTAACAGGTCTGTTGAGCAGGCTTTCATCTCCAAACACAAACACCAACTACTCCAACTGTTCGCTTTCATTTCCAGACTAAACACACCTGATCTGACTCATTAATCAACTTTAGGGACCTTTGTTTGCTGAGCCAAGCATGTAGGAGGGTAAACAAACATTTCAGGACACTAGGGCTCCGGCATGAAATATAAAATCCTTTATTCAGTGTAACAACTGCCAAATTATTGTGCGGTCGTGACAACTTGCATATTGTTTACTGCTTGAAAATCAATAAGGTATGCTGCTTTTATTCATTTAAACTATTAATTTATTCCAGCATTGTTGCTATTCATGAGATTTTGGGGACTCGGAAATCAGTTACCATATTGAATTTTTAAGATTTAATTTAAAGGGCTTTAGTCTCAGACATTTAAGTAGATTGCTGTATTTGTCTGTGAAAGTAATGCAAATTATGTTTTGCTGAAGGGCAAAATGAACAACTGCTTTTGTCTCTTGTTCTCCTTTAATAGTAGAGACAGACATATGTTTATGTTTGTATATGTATATGAATATGTTTATATTTGCATATGTATATAGATATGTTTATACATATGTTCATAGTAATGTTGTCACGTTGAGGACCCCGGCCCCTCCCTTTTGGGCGTGTGTAAACGTTGTCCACGTGCTCTGTCTGCGTTTTCGGAACTTCGTGGTGATAGCTTTGTTGTGTGAATAATGTGTCTCACCTGTGAATCGTCTCGTGATCACGTGGGGCTAATGTGGTCTGTCTATTTAATGTGCGTTCGCGCAGTGTCCTGTGCTCGACGTTGTCTATGTCTGCACGTTGTGCTGATTGTGTGAGTGTTTATCGTGCGCTATTGCGCAATACACGTCTTTATTAAAGTTACGTTTGCTCTGCAACCCGAGGATTCTCTGTCTCGTCCTTGGCTGCGCCCGAACGTCACAGAACGACGAGCTGCGAAGAGACACCAACATGTCGGGCTATACAACTCGGCCAAAGAGGAGTCAGCGCCCCAGTAAGCGGCATCACCGCGCTTCTTTCCCTCCACCGCGCCGAGACGCCGCCCCTACACCGGAGCAGCTGGAGTCGGACCAGGTGTGCGCCTTCATGCTACGCGGGGTCCGAGTGACCGAGGATCCCGCGTTAAAAGCGGAGCTCTACCAGGGAGTGGTAGATATGTGGAGGAAGCGAAACCCCTCTCCTTCCCGCGCCCTCTCGCCTCAGAGGGCAGGCGCCTGCACAGTCGGCACTACCGCGTCGACCCCGGAGGAGGAGTTTGGAGAGGGGGAGTCCGAGGAGGAGTCAGAGGAGGAGGAATACCCCCCTCTACCTGTGGGCCCTTCTCCCAGTGCGGGCTATGAGGAAGAGGGGGAGGACGAAGAGGATTACTCTCCATCCGTTTATTCCGCTCCCACCATAGACTATGTTGGGGAGGGGGAGGAGGATGAGGAATACCCTCAGTCCATATGCGACGACACCACCGTCGAGTATGCTGAGGACTACCCTCCGTCCATCTACGATGCAGAGGACTCCGCCTCCACCGTGGACTACGGTAGGGAGGAGGCGGAGTCGGAGGAGGAATCGGAGGACGATGACTACCTCCCTCTGCCCGTAGGCTCCTCTCGCACCGCAGAGGAGGGAGAGGGGGAGTACCCTTCGTCAGAGGGCTCCTACTCCGCGGAGGAGGAGGAGAGCCCTCCCCCCTCTGAGAGGTCTGCGGAGACCGTGAGAGGGAAGTGGACGCCCTCTTCCGCTCGCGACAGTGCTATGGACTGCTCCCGGGGTGGCAGCCCGGATCAGTCCATGGAGTGGAGCCGGGGAGAGGAGGAAGAGGAGGAGATGGAGACAGAAGGGGACCACCCACACGGCCCGCTCGACCAGTCCGCCAGCCGCGAAGCACCGGGCACGTCTGCCCTCCGCGCTGCACCGGGCACGTCTGCCCGCCGCGCTGCACCGGGCACGTCTGCCCGCCGCGCTGCACCTGGCGGAGAGCCCGCAGCGAAGGCAGGAGGAGGACTGCCCAACGCAGCACCCGCAGCTCCGGACCTCTCCCCCCTGCTCGCTCTCCTCCTGGCGCGAAGCCTGGCGCCTGTTATGTGTTTGTCTGTGCCAGTGTTCGTCAGTCTTCCCGTGTGTATTCCTAACCCATTTTTCCCATTCGTTCCTCTATGTGTGAATGTGCCTGTGTGCGTGTTTGTGAATGTCCCGTGTAACGTGTCTAACGTCTTTTCCCCTATGTTCCCAGGGAGGGTGTTCTAGGCGGTCCGTGGCGGACGCTTCCCCGAGGGCAGTCACCTCCCAGATGCAGGACTGAGCGCGTCGGATCCGCCCATCGTCGTGGGTTCGGGGCACTCGGTCCTGTTGGCACCCTGGGACGGGTAGTGCCCTTGGAGGGGGCGTCTGTCACGTTGAGGACCCCGGCCCCTCCCTTTTGGGCGTGTGTAAACGTTGTCCACGTGCTCTGTCTGCGTTTTCGGAACTTTGTGGTGATAGCTTTGTTGTGTGAATAATGTGTCTCACCTGTGAATCGTCTCGTGATCACGTGGGGCTACTGTGGTTTGTCTATTTAATGTGCGCTCGCGCAGTGTCCTGTGCTCGTCGTTGTCTATGTCTGCACGTTGTGCTGATTGTGTGAGTGTTTATCGTGCGCTATTGCGCAATACACGTCTTTATTAAAGTTACGTTTGCTCTGCAACCCGAGGATTCTCTGTCTCGTCCTTGGCTGCGCCCGAACGTCACAAATGTATTATTTCCACTATAACTCTCATACTATTGTTAGAAGGTCATTCTCTGATTCACTGATAAGTAATGATGTTTTTTTTTGCCTGGTATTAAACTAAATGAATTGGCTAAGAGTGCCAATAAAACCACCACATTATTTACAACCAATTAATAAGTAAGCTGTTTAAAACTGTTAAAAGTTGTTAAAATGTAATTACAGTGGTTTCTATATTTCCGTATTTTTTTCTCTGAGACCATGTGAGACCAACAGAAGCGACGTCTTGCACCTTGGGTTAACTGCATGACAGATTTAACATGGAAACTCATTGTGGACTCATGCACTAAGTTTAGCCTGTGCTTGTTTTCTGCAAAATTGGAAAGAGACTCCCCACCATGCATCCTGGGGATAATGTCCCAGAGTTCACTTCAGCAGTGTAATTACCTGTCTACCAGTGTGATTGCTGTACTATGTTACTTTTGCTGTTTTTGATAAAAAAATACCAAATACAGTATCTGCAGTAGGACAGAGTACATGTATCTTTGCATATTGGTGTGTGTGCAAAATAAATTTAAACCGATCAGTGTGAATAATGACTGGTGTTTTGCATGGCTCCATAGTTGGTTCTAACCTACTTTGCTACGCAAAAAAATATAAAAAGAATAAAAAGGGAATTTTCTGAAAACATTCTGTTTACTTAGTATTAAGTTGTGCAAGCCTTTAATTTTGTTAGTTATGTCAGCATTTTGTGGTTGGTAAGATACTGAACAGTGTTATTTGTGTTATTTTTGTTAAATCTAGTTCATTATGCAGCAAAATTTGTGTTTGGACAGATGTATCAGTGTGCTGTTAATGCTACGTTATATGAACATGGTGACTTTAATTACGTCTAGAAAGTTATGATGTATTTAGCTTACAAAGAGTTACTGGGTATGTGAAGAGGCCCCCAGAGTTACTGGGTGTGTGAAGAGGCCCCCAGAGTTACTGGGTGTGTGAAGAGGCCCCCAGAGTTACTGAGTGTGTGAAGAGGCCCCCAGAGTTACTGGGTGTATGAAGAGGTCCCCAGAGTTACTGAGTTACTGGGTGTGTGAAGACGCCCCCAGAGTTACTGAGTTACTGGGTGTGTGAAGAGGGCCCCAGAGTTACTGAGTTACTGGGTGTGTGAAGAGGCCCCCAGAGTTACTGAGATACTGGGTGTGTGAAGAGGGCCCCAGAGTTACTGAGTTACTGGGTGTGTGAAGAGGCCCACAGAGTTACTGAGTTACTGGGTGTGTGAAGAGGCCCCCAGAGTTACTGGGTGTGTGAAGAGGCCCCCAGAGTTACTAGGTGTGTGAAGAGGTCCCCAGAGTTACTGAGTTACTGGGTGTGTGAAGAGGCCCCCAGAGTTACTGAGTTACTGGGTGTGTGAAGAGGGCCCCAGAGTTACTGAGTTACTGGGTATGTGAAGAGGTTCCCAGAGTTACTAAGTTACTGGGTGTGTGAAGAGGCCCCCAGAGTTATTGAGTTACTGGGTGTGTGAAGAGGCCCCCAGAGTTACTGAGTTACTGGGTGTGTGAAGAGGGCCCCAGAGTTACTGAGTTACTGGGTATGTGAAGAGGTTCCCAGAGTTACTGGGTGTGTGAAGAGGCCCCCAGAGTTACTGCTTGTGTGAAGAGGTCCCCAGAGTTACTGGGTGTGTGAAGAGGACCCCAGAGTTACTGCGTGTGTGAAGAGGCCCCCAGAGTTACTGAGTTACTGGGTGTGTGAAGAGGCCCCCAGAGGTACTGAGTTACTGGGTGTGTGAAGAGGGCCCCAGAGTTACTGAGTTACTGGGTGTGTGACGAGGCCCCCAGAGTTACTGAGTTACTGGGTGTGTGAAGAGGCCCCCAGAGTTACTGGGTGTGTGAAGAGGCCCCCAGAGTTACTAGGTGTGTGAAGAGGTCCCCAGAGTTACTGAGTTACTGGGTGTGTGAAGAGGCCCCCAGAGTTACTGAGTTACTGGGTGTGTGAAGAGGGCCCCAGAGTTACTGAGTTACTGGGTATGTGAAGAGGACCCCAGAGTTACTAAGTTACTGGGTGTGTGAAGAGGCCCCCAGAGTTACTGAGTTACTGGGTGTGTGAAGAGGGCCCCAGAGTTACTGAGTTACTGGGTATGTGAAGAGGTTCCCAGAGTTACTGGGTGTGTGAAGAGGCCCCCAGAGTTACTGCGTGTGTGAAGAGGTCCCCAGAGTTACTGGGTGTGTGAAGAGCCCCCCAGAGTTACTAGGTGTGTGAAGAGGACCCCAGAGTTACTGCGTGTGTGAAGAGGCCCCCAGAGTTACTGAGTTACTGCGTGTGTGAAGAGGTCCCCAGAGTTACTGGGTGTGTGAAGAGGCCCCCAGAGTTACTAGGTGTGTGAAGAGGACCCCAGAGTTACTGCGTGTGTGAAGAGGCCCCCAGAGTTACTGAGTTACTGGGTGTGTGAAGAGGGCCCCAGAGTTACTGAGTGACTGGGTGTGTGAAGAGGGCCCCAGAGTTACTGAGTTACTGGGTGTGTGAAGAGGCCCCCAGAGTTACTGAGTTACTGGGTGTGTGAAGAGGCCCCCAGAGTTACTGGGTGTGTGAAGAGGCCCCCAGAGTTACTAGGTGTGTGAAGAGGTCCCCAGAGTTACTGAGTTACTGGGTGTGTGAAGAGGCCCCCAGAGTTACTGAGTTACTGGGTGTGTGAAGAGGTCCCCAGAGTTACTGAGTTACTGGGTATGTGAAGAGGTTCCCAGAGTTACTAAGTTACTGGGTGTGTGAAGAGGCCCCCAGAGTTACTGAGTTACTGGGTGTGTGAAGAGGCCCCCAGAGTTACTGAGTTACTGGGTGTGTGAAGAGGCCCCCAGAGTTACTGAGTTACTGGGTATGTGAAGAGGTTCCCAGAGTTACTAAGTTACTGGGTGTGTGAAGAGGCCCCCAGAGTTACTGAGTTACTGGGTGTGTGAAGAGGCCCCCAGAGTTACTGAGTTACTGGGTGTGTGAAGAAGGCCCCAGAGTTACTGAGTTACTGGGTATGTGAAGAGGTTCCCAGAGTTACTGGGTGTGTGAAGAGGCCCCCAGAGTTACTGCGTGTGTGAAGAGGTCCCCAGAGTTACTGGGTGTGTGAAGAGGCCCCCAGAGTTACTAGGTGTGTGAAGAGGACCCCAGAGTTACTGCGTGTGTGAAGAGGCCCCCAGAGTTACTGAGTTACTGGGTGTGTGAAGAGGCCCCCAGAGTTACTGAGTTACTGGGTGTGTGAAGAGGGCCCCAGAGTTACTGAGTTACTGGGTATGTGAAGAGGTTCCCAGAGTTACTGGGTGTGTGAAGAGGCCCCCAGAGTTACTGCGTGTGTGAAGAGGTCCCCAGAGTTACTGGGTGTGTGAAGAGGCCCCCAGAGTTACTAGGTGTGTGAAGAGGACCCCAGAGTTACTGCGTGTGTGAAGAGGCCCCCAGAGTTACTGAGTTACTGGGTGTGTGAAGAGGCCCCCAGAGTTACTGAGTTACTGGGTGTGTGAAGAGGGCCCCAGAGTTACTAAGTTACTGGGTATGTGAAGAGGTTCCCAGAGTTACTGGATGTGTGAAGAGGCCCCCAGAGTTACTGGGTGTGTGAAGAGGCCCCCAGAGTTACTGAGTTACTGGGTGTGTGAAGAGGGCCCCAGAGTTACTGAGTTACTGGGTATGTGAAGAGGTTCCCAGAGTTACTGGGTGTGTGAAGAGGACCCCAGAGTTACTGAGTTACTGGGTGTGTGAAGAGGGCCCCAGAGTTACTGAGTTACTGGGTGTGTGAAGAGGTTCCCAGAGTTACTGAGTTACTGGGTGTGTGAAGAGGCCCCCAGAGTTACTGAGTTACTGGGTGTGTGAAGAGGCCCCCAGAGTTACTGGGTGTATGAAGAGGCCCCCAGAGTTACTGGGTGTGTGAAGAGGTCCCCAGAGTTACTGGGTGTATGAAGAGGCCCCCAGAGTTACTGCGTGTGTGAAGAGGCCCCCAGAGTTACTGGGTGTGTGAAGAGGCCCCCAGAGTTTCTGCGTGTGTGAAGAGGCCCCCAGAGTTACTGGGTGTGTGAAGAGGTCCCCAGAGTTACTGGGTGTGTGAAGAGGCCCCCAGAGTTACTGAGTTACTGGGTGTGTGAAGAGGACCCCAGAGTTACTGCATGTGTGAAGAGGCCCCCAGAGTTACTGGGTGTGTGAAGAGGTCCCCAGAGTTACTGGGTGTGTGAAGAGGCCCCCAGAGTTACTGAGTTACTGGGTGTGTGAAGAGGCCCCCAGAGTTACTGAGTTACTGGGTGTGTGAAGAGGCCCCCAGAGTTACTGAGTTACTGGGTGTGTGAAGAGGACCCCAGAGTTACTGAGTTACTGGGTGTGTGAAGAGGCCCCCAGAGTTACTGAGTTACTGGGTGTGTGAAGAGGCCCCCAGAGTTACTGAGTTACTGGGTGTGTGAAGAGGACCCCAGAGTTACTGGGTCTAGATAATTTCAGAACTAGAAATAAGCCAACTCCAAGTATATTGATTTTACTGAAAACACAGTCACAGTTCATTCAGTTAAACCATCATCACTGAGTGATGAATATAAGGATTCAAAATGGATGCAAAGAATACAGACTAATACAAAATATAGAGCTTTTTATTTCTGTCAGAAAAGGACAGAAAAGGAGTGACATCTGGTGTTCCAAAAAGCATGACTGGGTCAGTAGATGAATTCATCAAACTGCAAAATTGCCTAAAAGCCTAGTTAGTCATTCAACATGTACCAGCTATTTCACTGTTTTTTTGCACTTTTAATTTGGGTTGATTTGATAATTTCCTATTGTAATACAGCCCATGTATCTCAAGAGTAATTAAACAGTGTTGACAGCAAAGGAAATGGAAAGAGTTTTAATAATACATACTTGATTTCTGTAGTAGTGTGTTTACATGGTATATACAGTGGTATATAGAGTGGTATACAGCAGTGAACTTACAGTTGTATACAGTGGTATACATTGGTATATACAGTGGTATATACAATGGTATATATAGTGGCATACAGCACTTACAGTCGTATACATTGGTATAAACAGTGGTATACAGCGGTAAATACAGTGATATATATATATATATATATAGTGGTGTGCTTACAGTGGTATATGCAGTGGTGTGCTTACAGTAGTATATACGGTGGTATGCAGTGGTGTGCTTATGGTATATGGAGTGGTATACACTGGTGTGTTTACAGTGGTATATACAGTGGAATACAGTGGTATATACAGTGGTATACAGTGGTGTGTGTATCTATAGGTGAGTTTCACTGTGTACATTACAGGTCAGGGTTTTCCTCAGGTTTTGCATGATGATTTTGAGTAGCTTACTATACATTAAAAGTTGAAAATGAGTAAACAATGTCAGCAATTGCATGTATATTTGAAAACCATGTAGGACAATTGCTAATTATCTGGTCTTACATTAATATTAGCATGACCTCTAAAATAACAGGGCGGGTTATTTCTGTGTGAAGGAGCACTAGAGTACATTGTGAGCATTTCTTCATGGTTGTCCTGAGATCACATGTCCAAACAAAATCATAAAACGCAGAACTTTAGAACCTCAGGCTTCCTAGCTTCACGTTAAGCAGCTTTACAAGGCCAGTGTGGACAGGCAAATCTCCAGATAAACCACATTAACTTTGCAATGAAAATGACAAGACTAGAAAGCTGGAAAAGGTCTCTACAAACATAAAAACAATCACATGCTATGTACAGTACTTAAATAAATATTTAGTAATATGTATATTTCCTAGTAAAATTATAATAGTTCCTCATCACACATGGTATTTCATAATGGACAGTAGAAGTGGGTCGAGTCCAAAGTGGGTGTGTGAAAGGCAGTAATATGAAAAATATTACGGTGTAAGAAAGGGCCCATATTCAGGGGTCATATAGGATGTTTTACAGACGTTTTACAAACTTGTAGGCAGATTAAATATTCACATGACATTTCAGCTCATCTTCTCTCCTTGGTCCATTTCAGGGTCACAGTGACAAAATCGAACAGAGAGACCTGGGTGTCAATGTCCTTGGCGACTTCCTCCAGCTCTTCCTGGGATATCTAGAGGTGTTCCTATAATCCCTTTGGCTGTGCCGTGTTTACCTCCCACGGTAGGCAAACAGGGGGCAAAGAGCACTGAACCACCTCAATCTACTCCTCTCAACACAGGAGGGCAATGACTCTATTCTGAACTCCTCCATGGAGAGAGAGCCCTGTTGTCTGGTGGAGAAATCTTATTTTAGCTACTTATATCTGCAATCTTTTGATCATTACCCAGAATCCATGACTATATTTGAGGGTGGAGATGTAGATCAACTAGTAAATTGCTTTATAGCTCTGCTCCCTCTTCATCACTACAGGCCGGTACAGTTACAACATTACTGCTGCCACAGCGCCTACACTCATGAACAACATCCCGGGACACTTAAACTCCTCCATTTGCAGAACGTTCTGCCCAGGGGAACATGCCACCCTTGTCCAGGAGATAACCGTGGCCTCAGGCTCGGAGTTGCTCAGAGTGCTCAAATGTGAGCTGAAGGCACCCGTACAAGACAGCCAGAAGGATAACATCATAGAATAGAAGCCATGCGAGCTCCTGGTCACCCCATCAGACGCCCTCCTATCCTTGACCACGTTTAGCTGTTCTGTCCTTGAATATGGCACACAAGAGTGGAGATAAGGAGGACCCTTGGTGGAGCCCAACACCCACACTGAACAAGCTTGACTTAATGCCGGGAATGTGGACATAACTCTCACTTCGAGAAAACAAGGATCGAATGGCCCGCATTAGTGCCCCCGCCACCCCATACTCCTGGAGCGCCTCCCACAGAATATCTCTGGGAACATGGTCATATGCCTTCTACAGATCCATAAAACACATGTATACTGGAGGGGTGAACTCTCGTGCCCTTGACTACCTGGGATAGAGCAAAGAGCGGATCCGCCGTTCCACGGCCAGGATGGGAACCAGGTCGTCCCTCCTGAGCTTGAAGCTCTTGGACAAAGTCCTCTTTCCTGTGTCTTGGTCCTAGCGTTTCCAGGGAGGATGAGAACTGTGATACCTCTATTGTTTGCACACTCTCTCCCTTTCTTAAAAATGAAGTCCACCACAACAGCTTACCAATCCAAAGGTTATGTGCCAAGGTGCCATGAGATATTGTAGAAGTGTGTCAGCCAAGAGAGGCTCCCAACATCAGCTTCTCTTCAGTAGATCCCCCCCCCCCCCCCCCCCTCAGTGAATTCAGCCAAGGAGAAGGAATGTCATCCTCCACTAACCTCTGGACCTACCTCCTGGCCAGAAGGCGAATTTCTCAGATTAAGGAGCTCCTCAGTGTGTTCCTTCAAATGGTCAACAATATTCTCAGTTATGTTCAGAGCTTCTCCTTTGAGCACAGCTAGGATGGTTTCCCTCCTTCCCTTCCCAAGCTGTCCAGAACCTTTTCCAGAACCTTTGTTTCTTTTGGTTGTCATTCTTGTGTGCCAGGGTATCTGTAGCCACAAACAAGCCACAAGCCTTCTCGTGGGAAAGGCCAAATCCACTCAGAGCCTGGCCTATGATTTAATCTCCATCCTGGAGTGGGCCAGACTCTAACAGCATCAAGATGTGACGTTATAAGAAGCAGCAGACAGGAGTACCTTCTGTCTCCAAGGAGGAAACCTGTATTAATGGGAGGGGACATGTGATTTTAAAACAAATAAATGGGAGGGATTATAAAACAATGACAATCAAATGTGAAATAAGTAGGAAAAGTGATATATTTTTACAAAATTATTGTAACCTACAATGGAGCATTATATAGCTTATTAGGCTATTGATGACTAACCATTATTTGTACAATTTCTCATTATAAGTATTGTTAACTACAAATGATAATTAAGATACATTTACTGAAATAACATTTGAATTGGAATAAAAGTTTTGTCATTGCCTGCATTTTAATGGTATGGACAGATTTCTATTCATACACATTTAGTACTGAAGCAGTAGTCATAGAAATCAGTGTCTATTTAGGTTATATGAAATCTAAGAAATCTAAGATTCATGTTAAGAAAACTGGCCAAGCCACACACACACACACACACACACACACACACTCACACACACACACACACACACACACACACACACACACACACACGCTGTATGTACTTTATATAAACCGAATATACACTGTACAGTATGTATGTATGTATTCGCCTTTTCCAGTAGCAAGTCATTTTAATGCTAATAGATATATTTAATTTTAATGCCATATGTGTTCATTGCCAGTTGTTGCTATAGCAGCAGTGAAGTTAGGAAACTCAAGAGAACAGAAGAATATAAGAGTGAGAGAGTCTCAGAGTTGTAGTGAATCGTAGTTGTTGTGAATCACTGTATTTTTCTTCATACCTTCACACCTGTCAATTAGATACATTCATTAACATATGTAAATTGAAGCTATAGAGCAAACTGCATCAGCGAATGTTTTGAACGGAAGGAGGCACTCAATACTGAGCCCAGTTAATGTCATTAAAAGCTTCCAGCTATTTCTGTTTACTAGTAACCATTCAGAAACCTGCTTGTTCATAAACCTGCTCGTTCATAAATGACACACGCAAAAAAGAAAAATCTATGGCAGAAGAAATACATCCGCATCTCAAACCATGGATGAATTTTTCAGACACTTCATAATACACTGTAAGCATGTTTTACCTAATGTACTATAATATACATGTATTATACATTTTGTATGGTATATACTTATATGACATATACTTAATATAATATACATGTCTTAATTCTATGAAAGCTCTCTCTCTCTCTCTCTCTCTCTCTCTCTCTCTCTCTCTCTATATATATATATATATATATATATATATATATATATATATATATATATATATATATATATATATATATATTGTATATGTATGCAAAAAGGATGTGTGAGTAATAGCTGAGCTAAGACATGAGGTGGTGTGTGTGGAGTGTGAAGTGTCTCATTAGCATGGCTCTACAGGAGCAGCTCTAATGATGCAGTGTGTGTGTGTGCTCTTATTTTCATTCAGGAACCTGGGCTCAGCATTAGACCCACAGAGAAGAGAGAGAGGTCATTTTTGGCCACATTATCATAAAGGAATTAATTACAGGAGTCGTGTTTTCAGCTGAGCTGCTCCTCGTTGTAGGTTGGACCACTTCTCCAGTATGTGGTGCATTTTGAAAGTGCTCTACGGTTCCGAGTGAATGCAACGGTTTTGCAATATTAAGAAACACATTTTCGTTCTTCTTATAGTGCCTCTGCCCTAACAGATGAAAGGTTTCATCTGATTTGGAGTATATGAAAGATTTCTGCCTGAGGAAAGAGTTTACTATATTCACTAGAACCTCAAAGGAATCAGGCAGGAAAAAGTGATTTATTGCCTTAAGATTGATGTTCCTCTAATTCAACAAATAAAAACGCCAATCTTCAAACAAAAAACAAATCCCATTTTTTCTTCCACATGTATAATAACACAAGATGAATATTCTAAGAACCGCATGGACTTTAATACAATATTTGGATTATTCGCTTGCCTTACATTTGTAGGCCAAATATATTTGTATTATGTGTGAGAATGAGAACAGACTGCTTTCTCCTAAAATACTCATTTGCCTCTCCACCTTTCAGTGAATCTATCTTTTTAACAATTTAATTGCTTTGACTTTGCAGGCACTTGCTGTGACACCAGGGTATTATGAATATGTAATACCAAGCAACCGGTGTCAGGCAATACAATAAAAAGCGATTGTGCTTTTGGATTCCAACTTGACCTGCATCTTGTGAAGGGCGACCCTATCTCTCCTTTCCCTTGGTGGAAAAGGAGCAGTACGTTACATGGAGAATACATAATGGGCCACCCGGGCGGTCTGTAAGGCCCGGTGTCATTGCTCGTTACCCCTGAAGACAGAACTTGCTTGTCATGGTTCGTCATCTTTGATCTGCTGCTAGAAGACAAAAATCCCCGATGTGTGTTCTGTTCAAAATTTAGGAAAACAGTCATGTGCCATTTGAACTCATTGACCACAGTGATGAGCGGCTATTGTGACTGTCACGTCTGGGCCTAAAACACTAAAGGGGGGGAAAAGTGTGGTCAGCTGAGTAACTGGACTTCTTTCTCTGAGGCAGTTCAGTTTTTCCTTGTCTGTTCTGCCTCGTTTCTGCTGGTCCGCTGTGTCGAAGCCGTCCAATTACACGGCAGGCAAGAACTGGTGGTCTGTGGACTACACAGAGTGTCTCGCTGGAGAGAGGGGACGAGACGCAACCGAGCTGCAAACAGACAGCAAGCTCGCCGACAGTTCTCCTGCAGTTAGCACATAACTATTATGACGCTCTACACTACTGCCTTCGCAGGAAATGTTTATACGTATATAAACATATCACAAAACGAAGAGTCAGAGACAACATCTCATCTGTCTCCATCTGCAATTTGACTTAGTCACCCTCCAGCTCTTTGTCAGAATTGAGTTTCTGACTACAGGAACACTATTTGCTGGCTATATCGGGGTAATGGATCGCACTTAACCCAGCAGTGACACTGAAATCTCAATCAAAGCTGAGGTGTTTTGCTCATGTATTCATACCAGCAACACCCACTACAATGCCACAACATATCAGTGTGTGGAGAATGGGACGTTGCCAGAATTTAAAAAGACCCTCACCATTGAAGGGGTATAGGGTATCTGACATACTGCATGTCAATGAATTGGTTACAGCTTGTATTTGTACACCTAGAAAAAGCGACTATATAATAAGTGTTCCTAATGAGTGGTACCAGATTAACATTTCTATTAAAGTGGCGGGTAAGTTTCTGGCTTGTGAACAAATGCCTAGGGAACACAGTAAGAACAGATGAATATCTTATCTGGTGCACGTAATCGTTACCGTCAGTGTGTTGGGAGCTCGCACGCACTTTTTCAGTCTCATTTTTACGGACGTGCTGTCTGATCTTATGGATCAGGTTAAGAATATGGAGAACAGACACACTGTAAATAAAACCAGGTTTGGAGTTCTGCAGGTGTTTGTGTTGGGGAAACTTGAGCAGGTTTGGAGTTCTGCAGGTGTTCCTGTGCTCTCGGTCTGTTCTCACTACAGGTGCTCGTTGGTGTATCAGAGCCTGTTTGCTCCAATCCTGCTGCCTCATGTTCCAGTCCCGGTCCACGTCCTGAGTACTGGAATCCAGCACGCAACTTAGTGATGTCTCTGCTCTACCACCTAATAAATGTAATCATCTGAACGAGGTGTGGTAGACTGTGTGCTCTCCAGGACAAGAACTAGGCCCTGCCCCTTTAGAAAGACTGGCGTCTTTTAAAGAGGATCTGCGCAGAATATAGCCATCATTAGGTCTACAGACCTAACTAAAGTGTGTTGTTAAAGTGCTCTGTGCACTTACTCAGGAAACATTTGAGATTTTCAATACTTTTAGTTTGCATTGGGCTACTAGCTCATGTAAGGTTATGCTGCTTAGTTCAATGAAGAAAATGTCTGCGGTTATGTAACTACATGTGCTCAGACATTAACACAGCTTTATTAAAGAAAATTGCAGCTTGAATTAAAGCTGCACTATATATGTTTGGAGAATTGGTGACCTCTCTGGTGGAAATATGTAATTGCATGAAAACGTGTGGAAGAACATATTGTAACGGGCTGTGCCGCCTTTGACTGACGGATTTATCTGATGAGTGCGTGTTTGTGCCGAAGAAGTATTCAACGAGAACTCCATCTGAGCAGGTCTTCTCACAATGTAAGTGAATTATCTACTGCTGTAATTATATCCTCGTCAGTATAATGTTGAATTTCAAATGCAGAATTAAATGGGTCATATTCACCGAGTACTAGGTAAGTTTTGTACTAGGTAAGTTCTGCTAACAGTGAATCAGATTATCGATAGTTGGTGTTGTGAGTTGTTTAGCTAAGACAAGGTGCTGTTCTGTAAAACTCTACACCCAAAATATACTTTTTATGTGCTTTGAAACTAGCCTTTTTGCCTAAATGCCATTGATTTTATATTGTCTGTTACTAGCTTCCATACAGTTTGGCCAAAGTTAGGTAAAGTAACCTTACATGAGATACAGCAAGTTAGCCGTAATAACCATGTATTATTAATATACACCTGTATTATATAATATACACATATTTTAATTCACTATCAAGAAGTAAACTTCACAGTGACAAGGTCTATAAACTTTTTGTGACAAGAATTCACATTGTCTATAGCACTGTTTGCGCAATGACAGATATTCAATGACAGATATTCAATAGCACTGGAAATGACCTGAAAATAATGGACAGCTTGGTTTGTCAATAAAGGACAAACCAAGCAAAAAAAGACACTGTTATCTATTAGCTAAAAGCTCATATTTTCTAAACAGCTAAAATAAACAATTACAAGGATACAACGCATTGTAAGGGTTACATTAAATTCCAAAAAAATTAACTAGATGGCTGTTTTCATCTTTGTAGCTACCAAACCATCAGCATAGCTTACCTGTTCAGAAATAAAAAGCCCAACTCAGCATCACGAGCCACATTGGAGGGGCCACTCCAGGGGTTTAGTGGTCTTATCTCGAGCTGTGTCGTGTAGCGAGCTTCATTCGGTTCTTTCACCTCGGGTGAAACTGCACCACCGAGTTTTCCTGTTCCAGTGTCTTCATCTGGGTCTCCTTCCATTCACTAAGTTTAAGCGCTGTAGAGACCAGAGACAGGCCAGTCCCGCCCCACTAACACCGCTCAGGACACCTGAGCGCTCCAGTCTGCCACATTAAAACCTGAAGACCTCTGACGTGCTCCAAAACTCCGAATCCGACAAGACGTTAGCATCAACATTTCATGCTTTACAAGGTGACTCACAGCAGTAGAAATACATTATATTTTAACACATTTCTTCCATCTGACCCAGTAATGCATCTTGTAGTTTTCAGTATACCTACCCTGACTCACTGAATTCACCTCTGCTTAATGATTGATTTAAACGTGTTTTAAGTATTGAAACGTTATACCTCAGCATATGTATATGTATGTATGTATATATAGTTTCGAGCAAATGGCAACGAAATGGCTTAGCCCTGCCACACCCTTGTCACAAAGTCACAAATTACGGCGACGTATATGATGTCGTAGTTAAAAGTTAAAGGATATTAGACGTAAAGAAGTCTTTGAGGTGCGTGTAGCGGTGAGTCTCGCTTGTGTCCGCCTGTGCGCTAGAGGTGGCGCGTTCCCTGTCTTTTCTCTCGAGACTGCAGCCTATAAATTAAATCGCTCCACTGATTCAACCTCGCGCCTCATATCGAACTAGACCAGGTCCCTCTCGCGCAGAATCACGAGTAGAACCTCATGGAAGGTCGCGGTTTGTGTGGAGAACCCAGCACAAGTCCTCCGTGCCCAGTCGCCTGTTAGGAGCGCACAGGTGAGTAGGAGTTCATAAGATAAAATTGAAATTATGGTAGATCGTGCCAAACTTTTTTGATGCTTCATGAACTTCGCTGGTGGGTGTAACTAACATCTTCGGTTACCTTCGATTTCATTATTGTATGCTTATAATATACAGCGTTAGTTATTTTTGTCGCTGTTTATTGTCAAAAGCCAGTCGTTGTTTCTTTGTTCTGAACTGTTATAGCGATACGTCCGATCTGAAACTAGGCGCTGTCCAGTATCTGGTTCTGAAATTAAATGAGAGTTTATATATCGACTTTATGGCACAGTTCTCATTACATCCTTTTAAATGATCATAGACCCGAGTATCGTTTTCCATTAGTTGTTAACAAATCGGATGTAAAGTCAGTTATAAATAGCGAACAGAGTTTGCATGATTTAAAAAAATCACATAATCTGTACATGCTATTCAAATAGTCAGTACCAGAGGATAGAACTTTCAACTTAACTGAAAACGTATCATATTGGGGCCATAACATTTCAGTTACGATACGACAGTGAAAGTCACGAAGTCACATTACGTGTTGCGAAACTGCACGATTGATCATTTTCATATTGCACGATGTCTGTGTTCGGGCTGTGTGCCCAGCTTGGGTATTAGCATTATGAATTTAGGCTATATTGGTCATTTTGGGCAGATAGCCAAAATAGCTTATTTGTATTTGCTGTTTTTGATGAAGTCAAAGTTTATGAAATGATCTTAATCATCGGTATTACCAATCTGAAATGGCGTGAGGCTAAGTGACATACTCACGCGGTCAGACACTGCGGACCGCCGAGCGCTCGAGTCCAAATCGCGTGGGTGGGAACGCGGCGACAAAACAGACGTCTAAGTGTCCACTGCGGAGGCGCGTGGTGCGAAATGCACAAAATTATCATTAAAAAAACTTGCTTTAAAGTCATGGTAATCTCCTAATATTTCGATGCAATCTGACTATTAACAGGAGAACGGAAAGTACTATTAACAGAATGCGATTAGAATCTGTAAGGTGACGGTTGTTGACTGGCTCAGTTTCTAAGGATATAGCCAAAGCCTTGGACGCGAAATAAGCGTTGCTTGATAGTCCAGGTGTCATGAGGTCGCGCCAGAATATGTTTGAACATAATTTTGTGACAATGATGTGGTCGTTATTTTAAGGGGAAAACGCCCAACTAACCATTGCATGAAATAATGAAAATAGCAGGACTCTTGATGTAGAGTGGCTGATAAACGTGTAATGGCCGCACAGAAGTCTGTGGAGTGAAAAGGAACCACTTGGAAAATCTCAGTTTGTATCTTACCGCTAACGAAAAATGTAGCAAACCTCTAAATTGGCGTAAAAAACTGGCGTCTGCCGGTGTCGGACATAAGTCTTCCCAAAGATTTTCAGTTTGCAGATCTGTGTTTAACGGACCCCCTTAGGATATTTGTGTAGCTACTAATAAACATCGATTCTGGTCAGAGGCCGTTTCCAAGCTTCTGCGCTTATGTGATATATTAAGAGGATATATATACCGTTTCTTCCTTTTAAAAAATTATTTATTTGGAATAAAGGATTTGGACACGTAGAATGCTTCTGATTTTAGAATGCTTTTGATTTCGGAATGCTTCTGAATTTGGAATGCTTCTGATTTTAGAATGCTTTTGACTTCGGAATGCTTCTGATTTTGGAATGCTTCTGATTTTAGAATGCTTTTGATTTCGGAATGCTTCTGAATTTGGAATGCTTCTGATTTTAGAATGCTTCTGAATTTGGAATGCTTCTGATTTTAGAATGCTTCTGATTCCGGAATGCTTCTGATCAGGGAACTTGGCTGTGGGTGAGAGAGCGGTACCATGTGAGGATGCGTTTCTATGGGCTCTCCACTGGAACTACTTTTTAAATAAATAAAGTAGCTAAGTCTTTAAACATCCAAAATATTCGGATTGGTTTGGTGAAGAGATTGTGCCAGGATTGATATTTAGAGCGAAAGAAGCGTAAGGAATACGGAAAGAACCTAAAAATGCCGGACACACGAGCTAATTCAAAGGCTAACACGGAGGCCAATGCTACAACCGACCAGAGGCCTGATCAGGACGTCATTCTCCAAGCCATAGCTGAGCTGAGGACTGAATTACTTTCTAAAGCAGAAACACAATCTGATCAGGGAACCTGTCAAGAATAATACAACTGTCAGACTGTCAGATTGATTTCTACATTAGATCGGCAGATACTTGTTTCTTGCCCCGCATGTCCTACACAAAGATCCCTCTGACCTCACTAACAGAATCACTCCTAGTATAGAATTGTTTGAACGTTTGATTTTTTTGCTTCTCATGAAATGTGTATCTTAAATCTGATATGTAAGGAATAGAATCAAACTTGAAGATTAAATACAGAAGTTGAGTAGTACATGAAATCTTAGTTCCAATCTTGGGGTCCTACTGTTCTGCTCATTTTCAAGTGTTTCTTGCTCCAGCTCATCAGCTCAGTATCAAACTCTTTATGAGCTCTGACAGATGTGCTATAGAGCAGAATTCCCTTCAAACTAGAGATGTTACAATACCAGAAATTTATTAGCTGGTACCAGTACCACAAAAATTCTGTGACTCTCAATACCAATTTCGATACCACAGCAAAAAATAAACAAAAAATTATAATTAAAAAATTGATGTTAACATGTTAAAACATTTATAAATACTTTGGTTCTATTCTGTAACAAGAGATGCAGCTGTCCTAGTTCACAAATAATAAATGTAAACTTTTAAAAATTGTTACGTTTTAGGTTACGAATTCTATATAGCTCTGGTTGTCTGTCTTTGAGGTGCTTAGCTAAATTTGTAGTGTTTCTTTAGTGACAAATGTTTTCATACACCTTTTACATAATTGCTTTGCACTGTCCATTATTTGACTCTGGTCGTCGGACTCAAAACGCAAAACAGACGTATTGCTTCTGCTTGTGGCGATGACATTTCTCGTGTTTGTATTGTTGGTGTTGTTCCAGTGTTCTTTGCTTATTCGCGTGTAGACACACTATGCTATACTCATGTGGTCTGGGAGATCTGTGGAACCATCAGTACTTTCAGTACCATGGGAAAGAAGAACCTTAACGTTTTCACAATTTTGGTATCGACTTGTCATTGAAGTGTCGGTTCTTGTAACTTCTCTAATGAAACCGTGCAGGAGAGTGGGACCCCAGGACCACAGGAAACAGCCCGTGCTTTGATGTGTGGTCTAAAGTATCAGACGATATAGAGAACATCTTGGATAAAAGTTCCTCATCTTGCACAGCTGATGAACTGTAATCCTTCAGAGTCTGTAGATGACAAATTGACCAAGGTTTTTAGGTTCAACTGTTTATATTCCAATTTCAAGATTTGTTTTCACCCAACCTTTCATGTTATTATATAATTATTAATCTTGAGGCATAACATTCAGTGACTACTATCAATTATTTGTGAATCTGATACTTCGAGTCTGACCACTAATATGAACGGTATGCAGTTACAAGTGTGAAGATAGACATTATGGAGCCATTTGCAGGTCCTGGAAGTTTAGCAGTTTAGAGTATCCCAATAATTCCACAGTAATTTAAAAATCTGAGTGTATGAATCAATTATTTTTCCTTTAAAATGCAATGAACTAATGGAACTTAGGTTCAGGTGCTTGCGTTGGACATTATGCTTTACATCATGTCATTAGCCCATGTAAAGAACCACTCAAACAACCGAGTGCCACTTGAGTTGTACTGAAAGTGGATGTGTGTTCATTCAGAAATGTATGATACCATTAAAGGAAGAGGTTGGTTAATGGGTATTATTGAGTTCTCTGAATTATTGCAGGGTGACTCAAGCAGAATTTTCCTTTTCCTTCAGATACTGGAAGTGTGTTAGAACATATCCGGAAGGAAAGGAGCTTTTCCCTGTCAATCCATTTGATTTACATTGATGCAGTAGCAGAGACTACGGTATTGCGCAATAGCCTTTGGAATCGATCTGGAGACTACCAACATAAAGAAAATCACATTGAAAGTCTGATTGGTCAGATGCCAAGACATTCATCAGACATGTTTCAGGAGAGTAAAACAGCTGAGAGGTATTATATAACTGATGTAGCAGTGTTGGTGAGATTGGTGAGACTCCTGAGATGAAATGAAAAGCACAGGTGAAGGTGTTAAATGACTATACCTCCCAGCTGAATCCACCACCATTCTACACCATCGGCCCCGTGTTCATGCTAGCACCAGTAGACAAAACCAGAGCATGAATGTGTTTTAAAGACTACACGTAGCACAGGGCCATCTCACACAGGCCATAACTGGCATGTATTACACATGTCCATGTGAACAAAGCAGAGGAATCAAATCCCCGAAGCTTCATATCACACATTATCACCATGTAAAATGTCCCTTTTAATGTGTGGTCTAACGGACCACTTCACATGGCAGAGCGCCCCCTCTCTGCACTTAGTACGTAGTGCTACTTCGCAAAGCAGAAAGGGAAAAGTTCCAGACTAAACAATAGGTTTGTTAAGCCCGAGGGCACCTACCCCCACTGGGAGGTGATATGTTGAGGGAGGAGTCTAGTCTTGTGCAGTTAGTCTAAGCAAGTATGGGTGTTTAGGTGAGATCTTCCTGTGCAAGAGCCTGAGTGATGGACAGATCGTGTTAGAATGCAGGTAACGTATGTGAGTGTGTGTGTATGTGAAGGCATGAAGGTTATAAGAGTGTGTTT
Source organism: Brachyhypopomus gauderio (assembly GCF_052324685.1). NCBI lineage: Eukaryota > Metazoa > Chordata > Actinopteri > Gymnotiformes > Hypopomidae > Brachyhypopomus > Brachyhypopomus gauderio. The sequence continues at coordinate 6,769,708 of NC_135216.1, forward strand.
GTGTGTGTGTGTGTGTGTGTATGAGTGAAGATAACAGAAGGAAGGAAGAAAAGAAGAGAGTGCAAAGAGGTGGTAGGGGTAGAAGGCCTTAGACCTGCTGTTGCGCACACACACACACACACACACACACACACACACACACACACACACACACACACACACACACACACAGGAAGAGATCCTCTGCCTCTCATTCCTGACGAGTCCTGCATGACACCCCTAGCTATTTTTAACTCTGCACCACGGGATCACTATAGATAGGCCTGTGACAGAGATGGAGCTGCTATTCATTCATCTGTATACCAAGCACGAGTTACACAGGATCGCTCCTCACCTTACACAGACAGTCAGACAGACAGACAGACAGACATACAGACAGATTGAATAAAAATAGCCGGATTCTAAGATATATTTCTTAAAACGCTCATGCGGTGATAATATTTATTAGGTTTACTGGCCTGTGTTGTGCCGTCAGGTGTTCTGGTCTTGTTTAACCAGTTTTGAAAAACATTGGAAAAAAAAAACAGATTCCACATTTTTCATTGACTTTGCTGGGCTTCCCACACCATGAATGCACGCAGTTGGCATCGTTCCCCTATCTAACGGTTGCAATCAAGTTTTGTTGCTGTTGTTGTTGTCAATGCCAACTTAGAAAGTGTGGAAGGATGATGAACTGTGGCCCGGTTAGCAGAGCGATGAGCGGCGTGGCCGTGTCCAGATGCTGGTGACTCATGACTGTCAGTGTGTTTGTGTTTGCTTCACGAAAGCTTCATCAGGGAGGCAGTAAAATGCTGCATTATGGATGGCCCGTATACTCACATACATGAAAGGTGCTTTGTACAAATTCAGGCAGCACTAGCACTCGTAAACCCATCTTTTTTCTCCTCTCCAAATGGAATAATTAATCGGCGTGGTTGATGACACGCTCACAGGTCTGTGTGTGTGCAGACTGACCTCAGTCACGTGCTGCAGCTTCAGTGCGGTGAATGGAGATGTATTTCACAGAGACCTTGGGCCAGGTGCACGTGTTTTCCTGCCTTTCATGCTTGAACAATGTGATCTCATAGCCTTAGAGGAGAATACGTTCTGGGGAAGATGTGTGCTAATGCCACTGAGAAATCTTCCATAACTAAACTAAGAATCCATACAAGCAAAGTACTGGCTCATTATTAAGTTGTTAATCTGACTGCAAGTTATTAATCTGACAGCGTTTTATTAATCTGACAGCATATAATACATATCCATACTTATCCAGCATCTGCACTACAGTGATGCCAATATAAAAGTTACTACAAGAGTGAAGAATGAGAGTTTGGACTCACTTACAGGTTCTTGGATTTTACAGGTTTAATCAAATAATTTCAGATTTTAAAGGTAAAATTTTTTCTTTCTTTGCTGTAATTATGTCTAGGTGGTTGATTTTCTTCTAGTGCTTTAATACATTAAGTAATATTTCAAACTATGTGACCCATCTGATTATGTAGTAATTTTCACTGTTTTTATTAAACTTCTTTCTTTACACAGGCAAACAATGCATCCAGCACAGTGACTCACAGAACGTTCTGGAACATTTTCACCCCTGCCCCTCCCTCACGATGAATTCCTCTTATGTCACCACTGTCCCTGTGCCTTTCTGGACTTTCATGGTCAACGCCAGCCAAGTTTCCTATTTCCCGAACATCACAGACGCTCCGCATCAGACAAAGTCTAAGGCCTGCGAGCAGCTCAACATCGCCACGGAGGTCTTCCTCATCCTCGGCATCATCAGTCTTCTGGAGAACATTCTGGTCATCTGCGCCATAGTGAAGAACAAGAACCTCCACTCACCCATGTACTTCTTCGTGTGCAGCCTCGCCGTGGCCGACATGCTGGTGAGCGTCTCCAACGCGTGGGAGACCATCGTCATCTACCTGCTCAACAACCAGCAGCTGGTGGTGGAAGATCACTTCATCAGGCAAATGGACAATGTCTTCGACTCCATGATTTGCATCTCCGTGGTGGCCTCCATGTGCAGCCTCCTGGCCATCGCCGTGGACCGCTACGTCACCATCTTCTACGCGCTGCGCTACCACAACATCATGACGGTGCGGCGGGCGTCCATGATAATTGCAGGGATCTGGACGTTCTGCACGGGCTGTGGCATCATCTTCATCGTCTACTCCGACAGCACGCCTGTCATCGTGTGCCTGGTCTCCATGTTCTTCACCATGCTGGCCCTCATGGCGTCCCTCTACAGCCACATGTTCGTGCTTGCACGCTCCCACGTCAAGCGCATCGCCGCACTGCCGGGCTACAACTCCATCCACCAAAGAGCTAGCATGAAGGCCGCGGTGACGCTCACCATCCTGCTGGGCATCTTCATCGTGTGCTGGGCCCCGTTCTTCCTCCACCTCATCCTCATGATCTCCTGTCCCAGGAACCTCTACTGCATGTGTTTCATGTCCCACTTCAACATGTACCTCATCCTGATCATGTGCAATTCTGTCATCGACCCGCTCATCTACGCCTTCAGGAGTCAGGAGATGCGTAAGACCCTCCGCGAGATCATCTGCTGCTACAGCCTGAGGAACGCCTTCAGAATGTCCAAGTAAAGTGGCTTTGGGTCGGTATGCCGCACCTGTGTGTGACTAAGGGGAGTTCACTAGAATGCTCTACCTGCACTCACAATGGCTCATTTGACTTGGTTTTTCTGGAACGTTCTAAAAGCCAACAGCCAATAATATGAGTGTTTGTGACAGAATGGAGGAGGAGAATGAAGGGCCTGTAGGAGAGCAGCAGAGGCAAACGTGATCTCATAAAGCAATCACTGGAACGCAGTATGTGAATGTATTGAAACTGTAGTGCTTTGGAGACGCTCACTGTATATAAAAGAATGTCTGCTATGGACCGCTACATATATAAAAGAATGTCTGCAATGCTTCCTGGTAAATATTGCCGACAAATGGAAAAGTGTTATTCAAATGGTGTGCATTAATGGGTCAAGCAGTTATTAGTGCAACTAGCTAAAGTTATGTTTAAATTTTTTGGTTATTGTTTGCTTATTCTAAAACCTCTGGAACTTATAAGTGAATTACAGTATATTACTTGACTCAAAAAATTGCTCCATAGAGATGTGGCTATGTTTACCAGTGTTCCGATAGTCAAACACTGTTCATTCGTTAAAAGCATCGTGCAGCACAGTTGTTTGCATATCAGTGTTCCGTCGTTCCAGTGTTGTCAGTAGTGACCATTGGCTCAAGCTGTTTGGACGCAGAGTTTGGCTTTAACTGTTCTTTCTGGTGCTGGAAATACTGTGAATGTGACTTTGTTTATAGAACACATCTAATTATGACATCGTAACAAGGAACAACAGAGTTTGTTGCTCTTATTTCTGCCTAAACTGATATGGCAGTGAAAATTTGGAGGAGGTGATGAGGCAAAAAAAAGAGATTTATGAGGAACGCTGAGAGAGAGAGAGACGACTGGCATCTCAAACAGACGTAAACTGGATTTCTGTCCTCAGTCCAATATTTATATTCTCTTTCAGGTGGAGAGAAACAAGTTCTGGATCTGAAATGCATTTGGCGTGTAGCATTGCTAAACATTTCCCCTGAGTAATGTAGTGAACCAGCAATGCCGTAGACAAGCATTTTTGTTATTCCACATAGCCTGCTGATTTGAAGCTTCTAAAGGTCTTTTATTTTCTTCCTTGCAGTGGAGTAGCATAGAATATTTCACTATAGGAGTCCACAGTAAAACCATTCAATGGAAAGCTGAAGATCTGGATCAAAGCTTTTGTAATAGCCTGTCAGAAACACTGTAGTTGACACGTCTGAGGTCCCGTAGGAAGTTTCATTTAGTGGTTAGCATTCAAGAAACAACCTACAGTTTTAGGTTTGGGTGTGCTCTCTTCTTCAGCGTTGTGAGCACAGGGAGAATGGGGTGGGCCTGGGAATGATGCCAGATGTAGATCTGAGGTCCTTACTGCAGAGATCTAATGAGATGCAGATCTGAGGTCCTTAATGCAGGGTTCTGTAGAGGTGCAGACCAGGGATTCTTACTGCAGGGTTCTGTAGAGGTGCAGACCAGGGATTCTTACTGCAGGGTTCTGTAGAGGTGCAGACCAGGGATTCTTACTGCAGGGTTCTGTAGAGGTGCAGACCAGTGATTCTTACTGCAGGGTTTTGTAGCGGTGCAGACCAGGGATTCTTACTGCAGGGTTTTGTAGCGGTGCAGACCAGGGATTCTTACTGCAGGGTTCTGTAGAGGTGCAGACCAGGGATTCTTACTGCAGGGTTTTGTAGAGGTGCAGACCAGGGATTCTTAATGCAGGGTTTTGTAGAGGTGCAGACCAGGGATTCTTACTGCAGGGTTCTGTAGAGGTGCAGACCAGGGATTCTTACTGTGATGTTCTTTAGAGATGCAAACCCAGGATCCTTACTACAAGGGTCCTTAGAAGTACAGACCTGGGATCTATACTGTGAGATTGTTTAGGGGTACAAACCCAGGATCCTTACTGTGACATGTTTAGAGGTACAATAGGATGTGCAATTAAATCATGTGCATTTCAGAACGGTAACAATGACTATATGCTGCTCCCCCCCCCCCCCAAACCTGCTATATGAAATTTGACAAGGACTATAACATATCCGGAGTTCAGAGATCTAATTTGTTCGTCCTCACCATTGTCAGACTCACAAGATCAAACAAGTGAAGCTGACTCATATTATCCCTGTTTCCTGTCAGAATGACGGTATCTGCCCAGAGTTCCACAAAGCACAGTACCCACTATCTTGAAGATGAATCAAGATGGATTTCCTGTGGAAAAAAACAACATGAGATACCAAGATGAAAAAATAAAAACACGATTGCTTTTCTCATTCTTGCTAAATGAAATTTTTTATTCCAAACAAAATTTTGCAAGCTCCCATAATTTCATGGTTTCATAGCAAATTTGGATAAGAAGTCATCCTGTGATGCTGGTTCTCTGTAGAACGCATAGTGAAGAATGAAATGATTTAACATGTACAGTCTCAGATCTGTGAAACGGAATCTACATTTACATTAAACACACAAAGGTTTTGTTACTGACATTTGAACATTTGAAACACATTTGAATGTCAGAGGGCATCAATAAGGCATGTAATAAGGCATGCTAATGAAAAGCAAGCCATACTAATGAAACTCAAGATGCATTAATGAAAATCATGATGTGCTAATGAATAGCAAGATGCGCTAATGAAACGGAAGATATGCTAATGAAAAGCAAGCTATGCTAATGAAAAGGAAAATACACCAATGAAAAGTGTATTGTCTTTCTTTGCATTAGGAAATGCACCAATGTAAAGAAAGCCAAGACATCTTAAGACAACTACTTTACAGTTCAAAGGCAACACAGTTTTACTTTAATTAAGGCTGTTGACATTGTGTAATGTTTTAATTGATGTGTAATTAAAACCTCATATCTCTGTCAGCATTTTATCTGTACTGATTACTGTCTGTGTTAATCTAGTTTCAGACTACACAGTTGTTCTCGGGTTGTAAACACATATGTGTGGGTGTTGGCATTTAAACACATTTGCTGTATTTCTATCAAGGTCATATGTGTAACAAATATAGGCTGTAAATTCAGTTGTTGTTTAATGAAAACCAAGTGATGATGAATTCTTTAGCAGACCTGCTGATGAAATCTGAACAACATGCATATCTTAACAGTGGGAAAAAATTTGACACCCTCCCTTTTTAACAGGGAAGCAGCCAGTTTAATCATCGATGGAGACAGACACCTTAACACGCCAGCATCAGGCCTTGGTCATGCATTGCTACCTGCTGGATGAATTGATCAAACATACTCTTCAGAATTCTCTCTGCCCGAGCGGTGCAGTATTTGGGGGGGCAGTATCACCCCCTCGTCATCTCTCCCCAGCAGCAACCCGCTCTGCTCTGGTGCCGATAGGAAGAAAATCCATGTGAAAGCCACTCAGAAAATCACTGCTGCTGCCTCAGAGACACGCGGTCCGTGGCGAGCCGCTCCGAGCCGCACATGGCTCCCAGATCTTAAGCTCTTGGCGGTGTACTGCTGGCATACATACGAAAACGGGAACGTTGTTCCCACATCCCCGTATCACACTGCCGTATGGCAACCGTGACGGTTCAGTATTCACTGTATGAGCTATGGGCTTAACTACGGTGAGGTTTCCATTAGGCAGAAAGCCACTCACCTTTGAGAGGCAGAAACCCTTCAGTGTGTTCGCAGTCTTTTAAGCTGCAGGACATGTTGATATAATTCACTGCAAAGCTGACGTGTCACATTGTGCACAGCTTTTTTTGCCTTGAATTTATCTTGTTAATTAGAGCTGAAAACAAATGACTGAAATAAATGATTGAAAGAATTTATATTTGGCTAATTTGTACAAATACTGATTTGACTGGTTCTCAACAACCAAAAAACCATTAATGCATGTAGCTGCATTTCCCCCAAATACTCTTTCTTTAAATTGCCACTGAGGAAAAAATAGATTAAGAAGTCACAGATTGAGGAGCATTCTGTTGTAAACTGTCTCTGGTGACCTTCATCAGTTTAATCCAGTACTAATGCCAGTACTAAATCAATTTTATTAAATCAATTATTTTTTCTTTTGTTTAATATTATGTTTATCATTAACAAATAAGATTTGAGGTGTGCAAAGTGTTCACAGCAGGCATCCCTGATCAGCTCGTAGCACAGCACAGACCAGCGGTGTCGCCCTTGAAATGTGGGCGGCCTCTGTTGCAGAACGTTGCGGTATATTGCAATGTTTTATCTGCTCTATTGAACCAGATTCAACCCCATAATTAACCAATGATGAGTCAAATCGTGTGTTTCGTAATGAAAAACCACTAAAGTGTTCCTCGCAGAGCTGCCGTATCGGGAGTGAACCCTCCCGAGTGTCACAGCACTGCTGAGCCTCAAGCTCTTATTTATGATGCAATCAATTCCTCTTATCTGTTTATTTTAGCATTTACAAGACTAATGAGCAGCAAAGGGCAGGCTCTCACATCTCACTGCATCGCCGCAGATGGAGAACTGGGGAAACTGAAACCCTTAAAACCTGAGCTGAATTATCACCGTCGCCAAAAATGCACTTTCATCCCCCTTTACACCCACCTTCCACTTTCGAGATCATCCCCAAAAGTCTGGAAACACATGACAACTATTATGTCTTTCAGAACATGCAGAGATTGCATTCTGGAGAGGCTGTATCATGTGAGTTTGTTCTAGATGCTGTTTAACCTACTTGAATTGGAAGAACACCACATTCATTCTTCAGCCCCCACTGCAGGTCTCTGAAGCACGCCCTCACCCACCCACTCCCCAACATCGCTTCTCATCCACCCTCGTAACGCCAGCAAATGGGGCTGGATGGAGTCTCTGAATTGAATAAAATGAAAACACAACCGAGAAACACAGACCAGAAAACAGTGCAGGGCTGTAATCACACACAGAGTGATACAACAGCCTACCAAAGAAGCGCCCGGTCAGAATAAAAGACAAAGAATTAAACCAGATTTACCAAAAAACAAAACCTACAAAAACAAGAAGAGAACAAGAGGGACATAATGTCCCAGAATTACACTGCTCTGGGCAAACAAAAGATTTCTTAGCCAATAAAAAGGAGGAAAACCCAAACACAGGACCGGTAGAAAGTACTAGGACTGGCAGCTGAGGACCGAGGGAGCAGGTGAGGGCGGTGTGACCTTACAGGCCCAGAGCTATCACTGTTTCTCCTGGATGCTTCTGCCCAGGGGCACACAGCCACAACAGGCCCATTTATACCCTTGGCCCCTCTGAGAGAGAGAAGTCTTCTTCCCCATGATACAACTTATTCCAGACCATGCGGGTCACATATTAATGTCAGCAGTAATATTCTGCTACCATATTCTCTTTTTCTAGGACACATAGACTTTCCCTAAAAGGCATGTTCATGTGCATTCTCTTTATTAATAGTTTTATTAATGGGACGAAGGTATATGAGAACAAAACTGCATTTTGGTGCCCAGGTTACTAAACAGATGTGCTGTGTGTCCAATATTGAGTTAGTGGAGTTTTTATGATTAGTCTGGAAGATTATTTGAGGATAGACTATGCGGTAGCCTGTGGTCATTCATCATTAATGTCTTTGTTCGTGGCCACATATTGTTGATTAGACAATTCTGACAAAGCAGAGGAAGTGATGATGAATTAAAGGTCGGCTGTGTAGCATTGTGTAGCATGTGTGTCCTCAGTGGAATTTGAAAGAAAATACAATAGGGTTAGTGAGGAGGAGGAGGGAGAGGGGGCAGCACTGGCAACAGTGCACAACGTGATGAAGAGCACAGCCACATCAAGTGTGTAAAAAACTTTATAACACAAGACCTTGGCAAACAGCACAGCCCTCTGTATGTTCAACAAATAATACCTACATTTCAAATCAAAATATGAGCAAATGTTAACATTTACTGCAGATGGCATTATGATATGTCTAAACAGTTGGTTACCCGTGTTGACATTTCCACAGATCATGGATGAGACACTAATACATTTTTATTAATATAGTTTGATATTATTGGGAGGGAGAGTTGCCTCTAAGAATCTCCAGACAGTGAGCAGAGGTGTGATGTGTAAAGCACTCCTGGTTGCCCATGGTAACATTCATTTCCATGGTGAAGGTCTGTGTGTGTAATGTTCTGTAGGATGTTGAACAGGTCACCTCAGAACCCTAAACACGGCTGACCGATCGAGCATCAAATCGTACGTCATCTCAGGTGGATAAATGGGAGAAGCTGACACATAAAGTAATCCACCACTTCAACAGCGTCGAGTGAAAGAACACAGAACTTTAACGCTATAAAAGGAGGTGACGGGGGCCGTGCGGTAATGCTGTCTAAAGTGGTCTTGAAGGCCACGCAAACAGCAGGGGTGTACACAAGCGAGGGGTTTAAAAGTGCCTTCAGCTCTGCTGGAGAACCTTCGCTAGCCCACGCGGCTCCTTCTGCAGGTCTTCACACCTGTGGTGGTGGTGCTGGAGCACGGCCGTGCTGGGCAGACATTCGGCGCTGTGGGTGTCCACTGGGTGTGATCCAGCGTACAGCTCAAAGTCACAGACATCAAACAGTTCCTCAGATTCAGATAGTCCTCTGATTAAATGGACACCAATATATTTATATGAAGGATTTCAGATGTGAGGCGACTAAATAGTAATTTGCAAGTAACATTCTTAATTGGCTCGCCGTTGTGACAGGTAATCGTTTGAAACCCTATTTTTTATTCGTTTAAGATGTTTTTTTTGCTGTATTACTATGTTCAGCAGTTTCCCTGGCACAGGTTTTCTTAGAAAAGCAGGCAAATATATATGAGAAAACATATTTCACGACAGGAGCAAATCATTTTAAAAAGAGACCGTGAAAAAAACATGGTGACGAAAGCTTGTGATTACATTATCGGCAAGAGTGCAACAAAATACACTCCATTAGCCTTAGTGTCTCAGGAGAGGTTCAGAAAACAGACGAGAAGAGCTTACCGATCACTCAGTTTACCTTCCAAAACTCATTAATGAAGAAAACTGACTGGAAGTGTTTGGCACTTACATTTTAATGAATGTTATAAGCTATTTTTGCGTCCGTGAACATCTACAAAATGTGTGCTCGGGTGACTGGAGTGAATGGGAAATTTAGGAACGTATGTTTGTAGAGTATTGCGAGCTGTGTAACCAAACACAAATTCCTTGTAAGTACAAACATACTTGGCCAATAAAGTCTGATTCTAATTCTGACTCAGACCTATTGCTATTGCAGTTCTGGGCCTTAAAACATGCCCCATGTACATACTGTAACTGACATTAACTTCGCCATGTTTATAGAGGACTCCATCTGGCTTAAAATTTTAATATGCTGCCCATTTGTGTATAAATTTATATAGAAATATAGTTCATATTCCACTGGATATTATTGTGTTGGTAATTAATAGTGAAAAAATATATTTAATATATTTTATTATATTAAATATAAATATATAATAATTATATATAGGTCTATTTAACTTGAGCAGGGATAATTAGCTATCTCCAATGTTTATTCTTTTTATATCTTGGGCTCTTTGTAATTCTTTTTAGCTTTCTTTTCTTCTGATTACTTGTCTGTCTGATGGGCAGTAATCCACACCAGGATCAGAGTGACTGCTGGGGACACAGTGTGGCCCCTGGTGGCCTCAGACTCACAGTCCGCTCCCCCACACACACACACAGTGTATAGGAAATGACTGGTGGGCCATGAAAGAGCCACACCCAGGACCACAAATCCCTGACTGCACAAGAAATTAATTTTAAAAATGCCATTCAATGAAAGCCCCCACCCTGGGGGTCATGGGTGGACTTCACCCAGTTAGAAGACCATAGACAGTGAGGTTGATGGCATTGCAGGGGGAGTGTGAGAGGCTGGCAAAGCAGGAAATCCAGTCCACATAAATCCTTCTGAGACCTCACCTCCTAAGCCCCATGTGTTAAAAGAAAAACCAGACCCACTGCCTTACCCTTAAAAAATTGCTTTTCAATTGTATCTGGACAGGGCTAACACTGAAGGTACATTTCGCTCTGGTTCAAAAAACCTTCCACAAAATATTTCCCAGAGCAAATGCTCCAAGCATCAGAGGGCAAAAACCACAGATGACTGTCACAAACAGCAGAGGAGAACTGCAGACTCTTGTCCTTGACAGAAGACATTTGATTTGCTGTGTTCTTTGTCGGTTGCTCTTTCTGTAGCGTTGTGGCAGGCAGAGCTGTACACAAGTGTGTAGTAGATGGATGTTTATTAAGGCAACAGGGATAAACAGAAGTGACTGACATGGTGAAACAAACAAAATAAAAATGAGTTCAATGGTATTCCAAAAGTGGGAACACATAAAAAGGGAAACAAACAAAGAGACACCTTAGTAAAAAAAACTGTGAATACAAGAATACATGTGAAAAGATAAGAAAACATCAACCACAGAACTGCAAACACTAGAAAACAAAAGGTGTCATTCAAGATCAAGAAACAAGAGGTATATATGAAAGCTAATGAACCTTAACTAACACAGGTGAAACAAACCTAAGATAAAGCAACAAAGAGAAGGGGTGGAAACAACAGGATCCAAACAAGAGAGCACTGGTGTGATAAACACGATGCCAGGGGCCAGTGTCATTATGTCAGGGGCCAGTGTCATGATGTCAGGGGCCAGTGTCAGGGGCCAGTGTCATTATGTCATTAGATGCAGCCAGTGTTGGGAACGTTACTTTAAAAAAGTAATTAGTTATAGTTACTCACTACTTAGTTACTAAAAGTAACTGAGTTAGTAACTGAACTACTCTATAATAAAAGTAACTCAATACCAGGGAAAGTAACTATTTGCATTACAGTTTAAAAAAAGTTATATGCCAATAAATAAGGATTTTTTTTGAAAAAGCAGTTTTCACAGTCAGTTGAAATGAGTAGATCAGAAAGGTGTTACACTATATAAAGTGCATTTACATCTATCAAATTAAATTAAATGTGACGGGTGGGGGTGAGCAACTAAAAGGAAGCGATCACGCCAAGTCTCAGGGAAAAAGGATGGTTTAATAGAAAGTGTGCAAACCAAAAACCCATGCAATATCTCCAAATTAAGGATATAATGACCAGCGGTCAACTGGTACAAAGACAAGACATATATAGGCAAACAAACGACACTCAGGTGAGACGGATCACGGGCTCCGCCCACCTGAGGGACGCACATGACGTCACAAAACAACAACAACAGCCGCTGTGGACGGAGGCGACCGGTAGGAGGCCGCCTCACCGTGACATTAAATTTAATTCTCTCAACCTAAGACAACTGGTTTGTTCACAACAGAAGTAAACTTAACAATAAAACCTCTATTCTTAATTAAATACATCAAATACCCAGTCTGGTAGACATTCAGGAACTTCAAGTATTTTCTTTTTTTTTTGAGTAAATCTTTTTATTGTCAGTTTTAATTTTAACACTGAACATAGGAGAGCAGAGTACATATATTACAGAGATTTCCATTGCACAGGTTCATAAGACAACACATACACATTCATCTCACAGAGTGAGTGAACTAATAAGAGAGAATAAAATAAAAAATAAAATAAAATAAAAGAACACCCCAACCCCTCCTTACATAGACATAGTCCCTAGGCGCTAAGCAAGGAGCTCGTCACTCCATATCTTACTCTGTATCAGTCTTTTACGCGATTCTGAACAACAACAGCGTATCAGGTCTTGAAGACAGGGAGAGAGGTCATATCGTTATTCTGGATTTGCTGTAAGTGAAAGCTTTTCCATAAAAGCAAAAAAAGGCTTCCATGATCTTTCGAATTTGGACAGAGAACCGTTCAGAGTGCATCGGATTCGTTCCAGAGTACTATACCGAAGGACATCTCTGATCCACTCGGGATATGTGGGTGGAGCAGGGAGCTTCCATTTTAATAAAATTAGACGTCTTGCTAATAAGGTCACAAAGGCCACAAAATCAGAGCGATGTTTTGGCAAGAACAGTTCAGGTGGTGTAACACCGAATACGGCTGTGACAGGGTTAGGATCAAACTGTAGCTCCAAAACCTCTGATAGTGTTGAAAAGATTTCAGTCCAGAACGTGAACAGTGATGGGCACTGCCAGAGCATGTGTATTAGGGAGGCGGGACTTTGGTGGCAGCGATCACATTTTGGGTCCACATCTGGGTAAATTTTGTTAAGTCTAACTTTAGTCCAATATACCCGATGAAAGACTTTACATTGGATCATTCCATGTCTGGCACAATAGGATGATGAATGGATCCTATACAATATTTGCTGCCAGTCATCATCGGGCAGGGGCACACCTAGATCCTTCTCCCATTGTTCTTTAAGATTCAGTAAGGGTGTAGTTTGGACCGAGCTAATTAGGTTGTATACATGAGAAATCATTTTCTTAAATGTAGTTTGCAGTCTTAAAAACTCATTGAATGGTGTAGACTGTGGAGTTAGTGGAAACTGGGGGTTCATGGAGTTAGCAAAACTGCGCACTTGAAGGTAACGGAAGAAATCATTTTTATGAATTGAAAACTTTTCAATTATGACTGACATATGACATATGACTGGATACATATGTTGATCAGAGTACATTGATAGTTGAAAGCGTGGAAGAATCGCATGCATGCAGCGGGGTGGGGAAAGAAAGAAAGAGAGAAAAAAAAAATGTTAAGAAAACGTAGTTGAGAAGCCTCTATAGTGAGTCCTAAGAACCTAAACTCACTGCCCTGAATATCTCGCTCCCCACCCTTTAACCCCCCTCCCCACTGCTGAAGCATCTCCCCAATCGAGATACGCGCAAAACCACCCTCCCCTGTATTAACTGCGATGAAACGCAAAGAGCGACCACACCAACTAAACATACCCTCACACCTGTTCCGTTGGGGCAGCGGATCTTAACATAATAAACAAGACTTTCCCCTATATAGGGAAGAGTAACATCATTACGGCAACCTTATAGCAAGCAAAGAGTTCCATGTCGATTTGAACAAGGGTTAATATACTAGGGTTGTATTTAACACAGCCTAGTTATAGGTTGCCCGAATTACACATCTATACTGCGTCTTCAGAGCGGTGGTCCGCTGAATTGTGCACCTTTATACAGAATGTTCAGTTTTTCCCACCTGCGATCTCCGGTAACGACTTAAGTCCTTGTGTATGAACTCCTGCGCGGTCAGCGGATCTTCGAATTTGCGTACTTGTCCATCTGGAAGAGTAATCCTTAGTTCAGCTGGAAAGTAAAGCCCGAACTTAAGCCCTGTGTATTCCCGTAGTTGGCGTTTAACGTTGTAGAACTCAGCTAGTTTTTTAGCCACGAAGCTAGTGAAATCGGGGAAGATGGATAACCTCCTCCCCTGGTATTGCAGGGCTGAGATTTCTCTTGCACGCCGTAGGATCAACTCGCGGGTCTGGTAGAAATGCACTCTGATCACAAAAGGCCGCGAAGGTTCATCGCCTTTGGGTTTGGCCCGGAGAGATCTGTGTGCTTGGTCTAATATGGGCTTCTCCTCCAAGTTAAGCAGCTCCTGCAGCAACTCACTAACAAACTCAGTTGGACGGGGTCCCTCGGTTCCCTCCTTAACGCCAAACAAGCGGAGGTTGTTCCGTCTCTGGCGTCCTTCTAGGTCCTCACACTTTGTTGCTAGTGTTTTGACCTCCGTCTGGAGCTTAAGCAGAGACGACTCCATCTTAGTTATGGCGTCACTGTGGGAGGAAGTTGTTCAGTCAGAGCTTCGTTATGGTCGTCAATCCTCTTGGTCAGTGAGTCAATGGAAGATCGAAGCTCAGAGGTTAACCCATCAATCTTCCCGCATATTTCTTGACTCAGCGTACTTATCGCTTTCTTGAACGACTCGTAGCTCAGGCTAGCCTCCGGGCCGTCTTCAGGTTGCGGTGAAGCGGGTGATTCAACCGTCGTGGTTTTGCTGCGGCCTGTGCGAGACGATTCCGATTTTTGTCGATTAGCTGCCATAATGAACCATTACACGCACCCAATATGATGTAGAAGGATACAGAAGTTTACAGAGATCAAAGTTGGTGGTTAGATGCGGATAAAGATGCACATATTAAATTAAATTAGTCCACTGCCCCACGGAGCTGATCAGTTAAGCGTCATACCTACATGCGCCCCTAGTGGCCCCCCCTTCAAGTATTTTCTTATACACTGCTCAAAAAAAATAAAGGGAACACTTAAACAACACAATATAACTCCAAGTCAACCACACTTCTGTGAAACCAACCTGTTCAGTTAGGAAGCAACACGGATTGTGAATAAATTTCACCTGCTGTTGTGCAAATGGAATAGACAACAGGTAGAAATGAGAGGCAATTAGCAAGACCCCCCCTATAAAGGAGTGGTTCTGCAGGTGGGGACCACAGACCACTTCTCAGTACCTATGCTTTCTGGCTGATGTTCTGGTCACTTTTGAATGTTGGTGGTACTTTAACACTCGTGGTAGCATGAGACAGACTCTACAACCCACACAAGTGGCTCAGGTAGTGCAGCTCATCCAGGATGGCACATCAATGCGAGCTGTGGCAAGAAGGTTTGCTGTGTCTGTCAGCGTAGTGTCCAGAGGTTGGAGGCGCTACCAGGAGACAGGCCAGTAGGGGTGACCTGCAATAGTCGCTGATTCGACTAGAGTCGACTATACCCCCTAGTCGACTATGAACGTCATAGTCGAATGTACCATTCTAACTGCATGGGGGTGCCCAAGGATGCAGCTAAGCATTAGTTGTTGCATGAAATGTCTTTGTTTTCGTTATATATAACCTTCTGTCATATAAAATCATCCTAATTTCTGTTAATAAATATTTTAAAATGATGTTTGCGCATTAACAATAGGCATCTTCCTTCTACACATCTACACATCAATAAATCACACCCTGCTGTTGCACAATCCAAACGAGAGGCGCTGAACACGCTACAGAATACGCGCAGCATCTGACGAGATTATAATGGCTACTAAAAACCTTCAAAAGTATTTTGAAAAACAAAGATGAATCAAACAAAGTAAAGTGCAAGTTATGTCATCAACGTCTTTCATTTCGCACGACAACAACCAACATGGCATACCATTTAAAACGTGTAAGGCGAAAAAAAAACGTTTGTCGTTTCAGTCATGTCGTCTCGTTTCGTCGCGTCTCGGCAAGTAGGCCTATAGCCTAAACATTTTTTGTTGTTTGTTTTTAATCCCCGTTACTTGAACCTTTCCTTGTATTATTTTGCTGTTGTGTAGCAATTTTTTAATATTTTCAGGCAGGCATATTTTATTTAAAATATTTTTGACATTTTGCACAGTGCCTGTCTGACAGTTCGATATGCGCAATGCGCACTGACGGTTAATGTTCTCTAATGTTTCATAAAAAAAATAAATAAGTAAATAAATAAAAGCTGAATAAAGCCAACCTACCGTGTTTATTCATTTATCTGAGTGTTTTAGGTTTTTACTTTGAAGAGGAAAAAAGTCCTGAATGAGAACGGGATCCCGTTTAAGGTGCTCTAAATAAAAAATAAACCCGATTCGACTATTAGTCGACTAAAGGGAAAAGCTGACGAATCAGATTCGACTATGAAAATCCTTAGTTGAATACACCCCTACAGGCCAGTACACCAGGAGACGTGGAGGAGGCCGTAGGAGGGCAACAACCCAGCAGCAGGACCGCTACCTCTGCCTTTGTGCAAGAAGGAACAGGAGGAGCACTGCCAGAGCCCTGCAAAATTACCTCCAGCAGTCCACAAATGTGCATGTGTCTGCACAAACGGTTAGAAACCGACTCCATGAGGATGGTATGAGGGCCCGACGTCCACAGATGGGGGTTGTGCTCACAGCCCAACACCGTGCAGGACGCTTGGCATTTGCCAGAGAACACCAGGATTGGCAAATTCGCTGCTGGCGCCTTGTGCTCTTCACAGATGAAAGCAGGTTCACACTGAGCACATGTGACAGACGTGACGGAGACTGGAGATGCCGTGGCGAGCGATCTGCTGCCTGCAACATCCTTCAGCATGACCGGTTTGGTAGTGGGTCAGTAATGGTGTGGGGAGGTATTTCTTTGGAGGGCCGCACAGCCCTCCATGTGCTCACCAGAGGTAGCCTGACTGCCATTAGGTACAGAGATGAGATCCTCAGACCCCTTGTGAGACCATATGCTGGCGCGGTTGGCCCTGGGTTCCTCCTAATGCAGGACAATGCTAGACCTCATGTGGCTGGAGTGTGTCAGCAGTTTCTGCAAGATGAAGGCATTGAAGCTATGGACTGGCCCGCCCGTTCCCCAGACCTGAATCCGATTGAGCACATCTGGGACATCATGTCTCGCTCCATCCATCAACGTCACGTTGCACCACAGACTGTCCAGGAGTTGGCGGATGCTTTAGTCCAGGTCTGGGAGGAGATCCCTCAGGAGACCATCTGCCACTTCATCAGCGGTCCGCTCGCAGCGGTCCGCTCGCATTACTGTTAGTATATCAATATAGTAACGCACCGGATTTAATGACCAGTAACGTCAACGACGTTGTAACGACAGGAAAAGTAATTAATTATATTATCCCGTTACTGACAAAATGACGCCGTTACCTAACGCCGTTATTTTTAACGCCTTTATTCGCAACACCGGATGCAGCTGCCTTTGGTGGTGTTCCACTCATCTTTATCAATGGTGTACATAATGTCTTTGCCAACAGAATGACTCAAAGAATTCCCTCAACATTTTATCACCCAGCACATAAGAAAATGTTTGAATTCATGCACGACTCTCACACAAAAACACGGTGCCAGGTAGATGCAGTGGTAGAGTTCATCTCAGACGAATCAAGTGAAAAGCTTAGACCAGCCAAGGCAATCACTCGATTTACTTCTGCCTGGTTTTGGAGACTTAAATCAGTCCCTGAGAGATAATCGGTAGCAATATGAAAATAGTACTAAACATCTCAGAGCAGCACCCCAGGACGTGTGACAGTTCGTGGCAGAAGTATCGAGTTGAATCAATCATAAACAAAAAGGCGCGTAATGAGATCAGAAGTCAATGATGATCATGACAGGGCAGGTCTCTGGGTTTTGCTGTGAGACAGGTGGAGGACAAGACAGGGACAGGAGACAGGCAGGACAAGGGTGGGACCCTCAGGAACAAGGACAATGACCGGGACTGGAATGGACCCACCAACACGGGCAGGAAGGGGTATAATACGTAAGATAGAGATAAGGAGGGTAACAGTTACATAGGAAGGGACAGCTGGATAAGTGACGTGGGCCTGGCAGCAGACTGAACGGTGGCAAATGTGAACAAAATTGTGTTTAATGAGAACGAAAGTTGAAGAAGACATGTCACGAAGCTAGTCGCAATATTTGTTGAGGACTAGGACTAACAGAGTATTTATTCATGCAAAGATTGAGAAAGGAATTAGACACAGGTGAAGGAGGGGGTGTTGCTAACGAGGGGGACATGGTAATAAGTTAAGATCAGGACAAAAAGGTGCATATGGAGACACTCTGACAGGGAAAACATCAGTTAATAATCACATAACTAAAGGATGACTGGCATGATTCTCACTGTCATGAGTGGACACACACACACACACACACACCTGCTTTAGCATTTCGTGAGCTACTGCTATTTGCTCATTGCCTTTGCTTTGTTTTTACTCATTCACTGCTGTGCTTGATACGTTGCTATGGCAAAGAAAGAGTCTCCCAAATTGCACACACCTCTCGGTCCCTCACAGCTGCAGTCACAATGTGATGTTGCACCTTCTCCCAATGTTCAGTTTTTACCTTAAATCTTAAAGTCCTGTATGCTTTTACCTTAAACATAAAAGAAAAGAAAATATTAATATTTATATTTTTAGCAGTTATAATCCTACTACTAATTTATGTACTTTAGACCTTTAGTTCTATTGCTACTCATACTACTAGCACTAATAATACTGTTGTAATTATTATATAGTAGTTATTTGACATTGCTATTCTTATCATCATAGAAGACACTGTTTGTTTATTTTTGCATGCAAATTACTATTTACTAATTAGTCATCACAAATAACTATTTACTCACTAGTCATCATGAATTACTTGGCCCTTGCATGTTATATTTTCTACGAACGCGAACACCCTTATGATGATGTAATATGTAAATACTTGTTGTTACTCGGCCAATGAGCTCATCTGTTTGTTTGTTTTTTTACCTTCATCAAATAATGTATAAAACTGATTATGTATGTGCGGCCTCAGAACCCGTGGTAATGAGCGAGAGGTGGGATTTCAGTTCATCCTTCCGACTGTCTGACTTTGACTGTATCTGCGTCCGCCACACGGCCACGAGTCAAAAGGATTTTATGTCCTGCTCTCTTTGAGAAGACAGACAGAGAAAGTCTTCATTTTTTTAAAAAAGGAAAACAGTTGCAGTACTGCCATGGCAACGCATAACCTATGCTCTTCTGCAGACTGAGACTGATTATTAAATCAAAATTTAACATTTAGGTAATGGCATAAATGTTAGAAGAGCTGATGATTATATTCAGATTCCTCCTGAATTGACCAGCGATCTAAAAGTTATTTTCTCCATTCGCTCGTGCTGTTGTCACTGTGTCACATCAGAGCCACTGCAACCCACGTGTCACGTGACGGCAACACGTGCAGTGCAGCAGGGCCCGGCCACTCTTCCTCTTCCTCTCATCTTCCTCTTTCTTTTTTGTTCAGCAGATCAAACCGTTCCCCCTGTCTGCAGTGGAGGCAATTAACTACATGATCTCGTGAACATGGGCTGGGTGAGAGTTTGCTGAGCTCGTGGTCCACGGCAGCATGGTATCCATCGGGGACACGGGATGGAAGTCGCGAAACTGTGCTGCTTAATTGGAGACGGCTAAAGGGATGACAGCACAGCTCAAGGGTATGAAGCTAGCATGACCACTGATATAACAGACCAGAACCCCTCACCACCTCGTGCTAACTCAGTGCTCTACCACTCACAGTCCACACTAGCCCAAAGGCTAACCACCCAGAGGAAGAACACAAGAGAAAGGAACAAACCCAAGAAGCCAGATTGGGTTTATTGTACTCTCTCACTAAAGTGGAGTATTGAGGATTTTCCAACTGTGAGTGTTCTGCGCTAGGGTCTAGCATGCATTCCCCTGGAGACAAGACCATTCTGGACAGAAGATGCTAAACCTAACGCTGTTGATATTAGTGTCTCAATCGTCTTTTATAAGAGGCTATTTATAGACATCTATGTGCTCCTGAATGGCTTTCTTAAAAGGAATTGGATCTGTTTTAATTGGTATAACATCAACAGCTCATGATCTGGCCCTACGTTAGCAACACATAAGTTACTCTTCCAAACTATAGCTCTTAAATTTGGGTCTAGGGGAACTCTGAGCAGGTGTGTTGAAGGACCTCAAGAAGAAGGAAACCTTGTCCATGCAGAGCATCACAACACAGGTGTCACATAGAGCTACGCCCCCCTCTCTAGCTGTCACTTCGGTTCCCTGCTCTTCATGTCTGTGTTGTTCCCTGCGTGTCTGTCTCCATGGTTTGCCCCTGTCTGCTACACCCGTGTCGTCAGTCTCTCCACCCGTGTCTAGTTTAGTCCTGCATATTTATAGTCCTTGTGTTTCCCTAGCCGTTTGTCAGTTGTTTTGTTCATTTGTTCCTCTGTTCAATCGGCTGTGTCCTTTGCGATCTCCGTTGGTTTTGTCTAGTGAGTATTGTTTCCCTTAGCGTGTGTAGCTGCCTGTTCCGCGTTTCCCTGCCTTTAGTTTTCTGTGTCAGTATGCCCATTTATCTGTCTTACATGGATGGCTCGCCCGTTATGACCCCTGCCTGTAACTACGACCACGAATATGGAATTCCCTTAAATAAATCTCGCTCTCCTCAGCGTTTGTGTCCGCCTCCTCGCTCCGCAGCTCGAGCTGCGTTACAACAGGTTTGTTCAAAACAATAAAAGGGGCAAAAGCAACTAGAGACATTCTTCTGGCGGACTTCACACAGTAGACGGTGCTCTGTTCTTACTCTCTCTGTGTTCTGTCGTTAGAAGGATCACTTATCCAGATTACAGTGAATTTACCACATAGCGTGACATTTCTTGTTGTTTGTTATTTCAAAAAACCGCTGGCCTTGTGTCTTGATCATTTACACGGCATTTGTGTGCGAGCTGTTATTCCAGGTCGAGCAACAGAGAAAACGGTGTGTCCTGTGTGAGGACATGAGATGGTTTCTGTCTTTTTGATTAGATGGTATATCTATCAATAAGATGTTCTTTCTTTTTGTGGTCTCAGGACTTCACCCAGAAACAAAACATCTCCTCACACAGAAATAGAACATCTCACATAGAAATAGAGCATCTCACACAAGAAGAACCAATCTCCAGCTCTCCTTGTATGATGAAATGGTCTGTTCTAACCTCCAGTGGGAGCATCAATGCCACAAAGACTAGTTATGCCAAGTTATACCATTCAATTAAACCAGTGAGCAACATGGAGCTACAGTAAAACATAATGTGTAAGGTGACTCAATGCATTATGGACCAATACAGTCTATACTGTTGAACAGATATTATTTGCATGGTATATAATTGACAGTACAGCAAAGGTAGTATACTTTACCTTTATAGTATACTATACTACTATACTATACTCTATACTATACTCACATGGTAGTAGTTTGGTAGTGACATGGGAGTGATATCTTCATGTCATGTAAATAACAATGTGGGAGTGATATAAGAGTGTTGGGAGTGATGTGGGAGTAAAATGGGAGTGATGGAGTGATGTGATGGTGATTTGGAAGTGCACAACAGCATTGATGGATGTTTTACAAATGTAACTATCACTGTAAATGTCATGACTGAAAATCACCACTGACGATAATCTAATGAACAGCAGTCCTATGAAGAGAAAACTCCTATTGACCAAGGGCTAGAAGATGGCTAACACAAACTGTGGCTAGCCTTTACGGGCTCTGTTTTCCTTCGAGGTGCTTGTAGTACAGTGTTTCTCAACCCAGTCCTCAGTACCGCAGCTTGGCTTTGTTCACGTTCTCAAGGACTGGGAAACACTGTTCTAGTAAATAAATGAAAAAGTAGATGGTAAGTGTACCTTAGTTGTATAATGTTTTTGTGAAAATATAATAAATAAATAGGTGAGCCTGTTTACAATATATGCCTTGATAATGTACAGTGAAGGCTCGTAAAAATATGGATAAATATTTAAATATTTAATATTCATATTCATATATATGTGTCTTTTCATTGTTTTCTCTCTTTGATTTTAACATCCAAATCCTGGTGATAACAGAGATCTTTGCTTTGTTTATTAATGTTTACATAACATAAAATTCAAAGAACACAGAGAGTACATAAGGCAAAGGTGTTGTATTTTTGTGTGTGCGTTTGTGTGAATATGTACATGCGTGTGTGTGCGTATGTGCAGTGTGTGTGTGTGTGTGTGTGTGTGTGTGTGTGTGTGTGTGTGTGTGTGTGTGTGTTGTGTGTGTGTGTGAGAGCGTGTTTAACAACTGATGGTGGGTGTAAAAATTTGCACCTGATTTTTTCAAGAGAGTTTTTCTGCCATCTGCTGGTTCGTCCTCTGTGAATACAAACGCACAGTCATCAGTGCATTTTATCTAGTGACATTGTATGTGTCACAATCCAGCCTGAAAATAAACTAAATACAACTGATTCACCGAAGTACAGTTATAATAATATATAATAATAATAATAATAATAATACAAGATTACATTACACAGTCACCTGGTCTTACTACTGCTGAACATTCACACATTAAGCTCTCACAGAATATTTACATTAAACCAGAGTTCTTTTTTACATTACCCATTTTTATTACAGTAAACTTACATTCGATTTAGTTCAGAGTATTCATTGCAGAACATTTTTCTTTAAATTCAATACATATTACTGTTCTCATTGCTGTGGCTTCTCATACTGTTTGATCTGGCTGAATTATATGGACATCTGTGTCTTTCATTTTTTGCATCAACACCCTCCAAAGGACCCTGTTAAATCCCTACATCTGACACATTGGCCATGTTTTGGTACTGTGTATTTTACCACTCTGCCTGGCAATAAATTTTACTTCAGTAATTTTACTTTTGAACCGATTGATAAATAGATTAAACTAAATGACAACACAGCATTACAGAGTGCAGTAATCTTGGCCATTTTACAGTTTTTGCAATTAAACAAAGATAGAATTGAATTCCTCCTCATGTGGAAAAGTGAACTGGGAGATGTACTGGCTCACTGAGTCCCTGTGAAAGCTAAAACTGTGTCAGATACCTGGATGTTGCTTTCAGCAGGGACCTTGACCTTGACCTTGAAGGAAGGTTTGGAAAAACACATTCTGTCATCTGTTAAATATATACTGTGACTTTCCATCAGCACGGAACAGGGAAACACTGGTGCATGCTTTGGTATCAGCCCAGCGGGTCTAGGTCAGTGCTGGGGATCATCTTCCTGTCTTCTGTGGCACACCTAAGAACTCTAGCAGTAATGCAGCACCGAGGAGTTTGACATGCAGGAGTGTGTGGGAACACACCAGTGTCTTTGAGTGTGTGGGAACACACCAGTGTCTATGAGTGTGTGGGAACACACCAGTGTCTTTGAGTGTGTGGGAACACACCAGTGTCTTTGAGTGTGTGGGAACACACCAGTGTCTTTGAGTGTGTGGGAACACACCAGTGTCTATGAGTGTTTTTTCAGATCTATCATGTTAGCCATACCCACCACACACTACCATACAATATATCTACACTACCACACTACATCACTGCACTACCACACTACACCACTGCACTACCACTCTACATCACTGCACTACCACACTACATCACTGCACTACCGCACTACACCACTGCACTACCACACTACATCACTGCACTACCGCACTACACCACTGCACTACCACACTACATCACTGCACTACTCCACTACACCACTGCACTACCGCACTACATCACTGCACTACCGCACTACACCACTGCACTACCGCACTACACCACTGCACTACCACACTACACCACTGCACTACCACACTACACCACTGCACTACCACACTACACCACTGCACTACTCCACTACACCACATCACTGCACTACCGCACTACACCACTGCACTACCACACTACATCACTGCACTACCACACTACATCACTGCACTACCACACTACATGAATGAATGAATGAATGTATAGTGCCTTTCAGGATACCCAAGGTGCTTTACAATAGTTAACACAGCTACATCTCAGGAAAGCGGAGACGCCGGAGGAAACCCACACAAACACAGGGAGAACATGGAAACTCCACTCAGATAGGGACTTGAACCCAAGACCCCAGTGCTGAGAGGCAAACATGCTAACCACCAAGCCACCGTGCTGCAGTACCACACTACATCACAGCACTACTACACTACATCACAGCACTACCACACTACATCACAGCACTAGGACACACTACATCAGTGCACTACTACACTACATCACTGCACTACTACACTACATCACAGCACTACTACACTACATCAGTGCACTACTCCACTACATCACTGCACTACTACACTACATCAGTGCACTACTACACTACATCACTGCACTACTACACTACATCACTGCACTACTACACTACATCAGTGCACTACTACACTACATCACTGCACTACTACACTACATCAGTGCACTACTACACTACATCACTGCACTACTATACTACGTCACTGCACTACTCCACTACATCAGTGCACTGCTACACTACATCACTGCACTACTCCACTACATCACTACACCACTACATCACTGTGTACATGACAGCACTACCACACTACATCACAGCAAATCTACATGGCACTACACAAAACTGCACAGTGAACACAGCACTCTAACAAAACGCGGCAGAGCAAAAGCCCCCAATCCCCACATAATCTTATTTCCTGAAATTGCGATATATAGACAAAGTCATAATGTTGGCGCATGTATATTTAGTCTGAGGTGTTGATGTTCAAGGGATGTATGAGGTATGAGTCTAAAAGAAAAGAACAGCTGTCCTCACACAGACCCCACTACAGGTGTGGTGACAGCCATACAGCAGAGGGGAAGAAACCATGAAGGTTTACTATTGCATTACTCTGTGAATGGTGGCCTTCTCTGGTTTGTTTTCAGAGTAATCGTGGTATAGAGGCTCACAGTACTGGTGAGGAAATACCACTGTATGCTGGAGGTCTAGAGCAGCTCCAAATTTCACCACTTCCTAGTTAAAAAAAAACATAACAAGCTGACCAAGTTTCTGTTCAGATGTGTAACTTTACAGACTTATTATTCTTAGCCTAATTCACCACTCCCCTTCTCACTCTGAAAGTCGCTATTTCACGTAACCCTAAAAAGAGTAGTTATGCTGAATGCTTGCTAAATATAGCGACAAATTCACTACGTTGCCAATTCACAAAAATGATGTGTTTGACGCCACGCCTTAGGAGGGCATTAGTGTGGACCAAGGGTGTTGTGACAGGGTCACTGGTGGGGGGGAGACATCACATTTTGTTTGTTTGAATATGTGCATGTGGGGTGCAATGGGGTGGGGGTGGGGGTGCTTATGCTTTGTGCTTAAGAGGGCAGAGAGGAAATGCCCCCCCCCCCAGCTCACCCCTATCACCAGCCCTGCTAGTGAAACTTCTTATTATTTTAGATTACTGTGTTCATTGATTTGATCTGGAGTGTCGTACTCGGTTCGCAATATTAGCCTTAGAACCACTTTAATTAATGTTTTGTGCTCCTAATGAGTATTACAGTTTTTATAGCACAATTTCTGAAACAACTAACCCATGTAGCCTATATATTGACTGGGTGTGCTAAACCTTAAACACATTCTCTGCCTTACACTCATGTAGAAATTCTAAAACACACTTTTTGCTAAACTTTAAACACAGTTGTTCACATAAGACACAACATTCAAAACTGAAAACTATGTGTTTCTTTTAGAAAACACTGCTACACAACTGCTACACTCACCTACCAAAATACCATACACAGTTCTCACAGGTGAAAACACTTCTAGCTAATTTTTACAAATCGTTATCAGAACTTGATCCCTATAAAGAGGCCACAAGTTGCAAGCCTTGGTTTGCACAACAATGGAGGCGAATACTTCACAAAGAGGTAGAGGTAGAGGTAGAGGTAGAGGTAGAGGTAGAGGTAGAGGTAGAGGACGAGGACGAGGACGAACACGAACAACCATCATGGATGAGATCCGGGCCACTTTGGTTGACCATGTGGTCAACCATGGGTTGAGTTTTCGGGAGGCTGGGCAAAGAGTCCAGCCGAATCTGAGCCGCTACACTGTAGCAGGCATCATCCGGACCTTTCGACTTGAGAATAGGTAAGTACACCCATCCTGTATACCACACTACTGTATACTGTAGTATACCACACTACTGTATACTGTAGTATACCACACTACTGTATACTGTAGTATACCACACTACAGACCTGAACTGTGTACCACTGTACTACTGCTGCCTAGTTTACAGCAACAATTCATTTCATGCTGAAAAATCATTCACATCATGTTTTTGCAGAACTGCTAGACTACCCCATGATGGGGGAGGAAGAAGGATATTCAACCCTGAACAGGAAGAGGCCATCGTGAACACTGTCATATCAAATAACAGTATATCTTTACGTCAACTACAACAGCACACCATTACTGACAACACCACTTTCAGCAACATTCATTCAGTGAGCCTATCTGCACTGGGCCGACTCCTGAGAAGACATCAAGTGCATATGAAGCAGCCATACAGGGAACCATTTCAACGCAACTCTGACAGTGTGAAGGAACTGCGGTATGAATATGTGCAAGTATGCTCTGCTATCCTCTTACTTATACTTTACTCCAGTGTCCTGTGCCACACAATGTTGAGTATGACATATGCCCATTTCATTCAGTCATAAACAGTACTGTAATACTGTAATGTCTGGTTTCAGAGAGTAATGGAGCTAGATGTTGCAGCAGTGGAACACAAGTTCCTTTATACTGATGAAGCTTCAACCTTGCCAAAACAAGACGCAGAGGAAGAAACGTCATAGGACACCGTGCCATAGTCAGTGTCCCTGCAGCGTGGTGGGAACATCACAATGTGTGCAGCCATTTGCCACAATGGTGTTGTCCATCATCATGCTACTTTTGGTCCTTACAACACTGCTCACATCACCTTTCTCAACACACTACACAACATACTGATTCCACATCACCATGGAGATGGACAAGAACAGACCAGGTACGTTGTCATCTGGGACAACGCAAGTTTTCACCGTGCTACACAAGTACGACATTGGTTCACCGAACATCCACAGTATGATGTGCTTCACCTCCCACCATACTCACCTTTCCTCAACCCTATTGAGGAGTTTTTTTTCGGCATGGAGGTGGAAAGTTTATGACCGCCAACCCCACCATCACATACCACTTCTGCAGGTGATGGAGGAAGCTTGTGGGGACATTGATGAGGGTGCATGTCAGGGCTGGATACGTCACTCAAGAAGATACTTCCCCCGCTGTCTTACCAAAGAGAACATCACCTGTGATGTTGATGAAATCTTGTGGCCAGACCCAAATACAAGACAAGATGCACCCTAAATTTGTCTACTATTGTACAGTATTTTTGTCCTTTTTGTTTCCATGTGTACTGCTCAAGCAGAAAGTAAAAAAGCCATCCCCTTGTAACTATTTTACTTCATGGTGTTTATGAATGTGCATAAAAACCTCTGTATATGTGAACTATGGCATACTTTTGGAACAGACTATACACTGAACATTTAAAGAAACACATGGTAGTAGTGTTTTCTATTTATCACATAAGTGTGTAGTCACATATAAGAAAGGCTAATTATCTGATATTTGTGTGTAGCGTTTAGATGCAAAAATATGGTTTTGGCAAGAGTTTTGGTTGAAGTGTGTGCTTTTTCCAAAAGTGTGAGATGTTTTGCCTGTTGTGTGTATAGTTTCAGAAATTGTGTCTTAGCAAATGCAAAAAACTGTAACCAGATAGCATAACTGTTTTTGAAAGTGAGGGATAACAACTCTAGAGGGACAAACCATACAGACCAACAGCCTATAAAATCACATCATTCCCATTCTTTGAAATAGATGATTGCAAAAAATGGGAAAACCCAGTAGATTGTAGAAGTCATTCAGATTCGAGTCAGGACTTACCCAGCACCAAAGAAACCACATGGCAGCTGTCTGAAAGAGGCAGCTTCAGTAGTTAGACCTCCGTGACAATTTGTTCTGAAACGCTGATGAAACTTGCCATCTCATAACTGCGTGGGATGTTTTTATTTACCAAACAGTTGGATTATATTGTTGTGAATGTGTGAAACCAGAGCTTCGCGGTTACAAAGTCCTAACTTTCCTGTTTTCATTTTGCTGTAGCTGCTTTCTGTCGGACGCTCATATGGACCAGTAGAAAAGTACCTCGGTACCGCACATCCTGTCCGCCCTGTGAACGCCGCGTGCGACCAGGCGCGCGCACAGTGGACCTCAGTGTCTCGAACTGGGCTAAAATGGGCGCTCTCTTTCTCATCTGCTTCTCTGTGATTCTACCTCTCTGTGTGAGCGAAAAAGCGAAAGACAGAACAGCTCGACAGAGAGACGCTAACTTCTTGGAGAAGGTGAGAAACCGTCTTGACTCTCTTTCCAGAATTTTTTGGACTCTAAACAAAAGAGTCGAATGTCATTGCAAGAAAAGCGGACCAGAAACTAAATAATCAACCAACGTCTGAAGTGTGTTCAGTTATATATTACCACCAGCTATGAAGATATAAAAATACTTTTAAGTAGCCTATAATAATAATAAAAAAAGTATTTTATTAGTATTCTTAAAAATTAAGTATCGTAACTTTTAATTTGTAATGTAACTTATTTAATTTGTTCTTCAAAATAATTCTACTTGTTTAATACAGTGGTCCGAACCTATAACGAATAGGTTGTAACCTACTCAAATGGAAGTTTTCTGAGAGATTTCTTTAAACGAATTATTTCATCTTAGTGATCTGTGTTTAGAGTAGGAAATTAATTTCCACATTCTGACTATTCTGTGTATTATGCTTGGCACGTAAAGCTTTTCGCGGACGATCTGCCTCGCGAATTGTGGTTAGTATTTCTCGAGACAGCTGTAGATTACATGCGAAATCTACATTCTTTCATCCTGTGGAGAGTTGGTCTTGGGTCCTGCGGAGAACCGGAGTTTTGTGTTCCACCCATTCCATCGCATGTAAAACCACATTGTCCTTAGTGCTCACCAACGCCCTCTAATGGCTCATGGCAGTATTACTAGAGGATGATGGCATCCAGGCATTTCCAAGGTTTACTGGGTACAAGTTCCATTTCATCTAACACCATTTCATCTTCGTGGTATCATGAAATGATAACATTACTCATATTGATTAACAAGGTATTGCTGCGCCAACGTTTATTACCACAGCTGTTATTATCCTCTGTACAGTGGTGAACTTAAAGTCCGTTCAGAAGAAAAGCTCCTCTTTCTCCAGGCATTCGGCACGTCGATGTAAACTGACCCCTCACCTGGACATGGCAGACTGCACAGTTCCTTTTGGACCAAACTGTCCACTACACTCTTGTATCATTCGTCACGTTGATGTTGTTTTGTCTGATCGCCCTTTCTGTAGCCGCAGTGAAAATCTGCTGTTTTTCTTAAGATGGTCAAATGAAACTCCTGAGCAAGACGCTTGGTTGGGGTTGGTAATGTGTTTTTGTGCGGTGCGCTGACCACCACCCATTTCTGCGCGATTACATCCATTCTGTGGGAGATCGCTGTGTGTGAGATCACTGTGTATGAGATGGCCCACAGGAATGTTTGAAGGGGGTTTCAATGGCGCTGATGAGATGATGGAAGATGAAAGTTGCAGCATGCAGAACTGAGCTAAGTGAAAAAGCGTCTTTCACCGCGGGATTTATTATGTGAAGTCTTGTTTCTGGTATTTTTAATAAGAGGTTTGGTTAAGGTTTGTGTGATGTCTTTCCACAAGTTTCTGGTTCCAACCGTTGTTCAGGAGCTGAGTAGCAGCGTATCCCTCAACGACTTCAGCAGACACATCATGGATCTGGTTGCCTTGTTCAACTGGTAAAGGAAATGACTGTGAATGACTTTCAGCCCTTGGGAATGACTTTCAGCCCTTGGGCACAGTGGCCAGATGGCTCTCTATTACAGTCTTTTCCATTTCTCTTGTACCAAAAGAAAATGTAAAATCAGCTATTTTGTCTGCACAGGTTCCTGCCCTTTCTGGTGTTCCCTCGGTGACTCTTAACATGTTGTTTTCATGCTCACATTTTTAATGACTTTGGAAACAGCAAAATAAAATGAAAAGTGCAAAAATTAAGAGAATTCCCAACAGACAGAACCCCACCCCCACCCCACCCACCATTAACATGATGGTTCTTGGAGAGCTTGCTGTCTGGTGGACTGTACTGTAAGGAAGGACGTGAGAGGCCACGGCTCTTTCGTGGCCACATTTTCCACCATCTCTGTACAAATGTGTTAATATCCAAGAGCAGTGTCATGGTACACTCCTGTCCACAGACCCACATCAGAGTGACTCACTGCTGCTGAGGCTGACAAGGAAAATTTTGCTCATTCAATCAATGAATCATTCCTGTGCTTAAGCATTACATGTTGGAAATCCGTGCTATTATTGTACAGTTTTTAAATAACCCTTTTTTCTCTTTTCTCTTCATTTTTATTTTCTTTATCTACATATTGTCCTTATCACCAGTACAACACATGTATACAGGGTCCCACTGGTATGCAGGGCAGGGATGGTAATCCAGGGATTAACGGCATTCCCGGCACTCCGGGGATTCCCGGCCGGGATGGAATGAAGGGGGAGAAAGGAGAGTGTGTGACTGAGAGGTTTGAGGAGCCCTGGAGACCCAATTACAAGCAGTGTGCCTGGAGCTCTCTGAACTACGGCATCGACCTGGGAAAGATCGCGGTAAGCTTACCACTCCTGTCCTCTGAACAAATGTCCATTTTTACAGGAAGCAGCGGTTCAGAAGCAGAGAGCCTCCCAGCGCTGCACTGTGAGGACATGACTGCAGTAACTTAATTAGATATCGCTTCCCCAAACACTTGCTGAGGTTCAGAGATGAAACACAGCAGCCCTTGCACACCCCCCCCCCCCCCCCCCCACCCCACCCCATCTCCCATCGTGAAAAAGCCAGGGCGGGAGTGCAGTGTGTGTGTCGTGAGCGTGAGCTCTGAATGAGGGCTGTGTGTGCCGTGTTTTGCAGGAGTGCACGTTCACCAAGCTTCGCACGGACAGCGCTCTGCGAGTGCTCTTCGTCGGGTCGCTCAGGCTGAAGTGCAAGACGGCCTGCTGTCAACGATGGTACTTCACCTTCAACGGGGCGGAGTGCACGGGTCCTCTACCTGTGGAGGCCATCATCTACCTGGACCAGGGCAGCCCTGAGCTCAACTCCACCATCAACATCCACAGGACGTCCACAGGTAAAACTCGTTGGTGGTTTCAGGGTCATCAACATGGGAAAAACAAACAAAAAACAATTCCCCCTCCCCCAATAAAAAAACACTGAGGTTACAACTGTAATTTTAATTCAGTGCTCTTTATGTACCATGTTACTACATCACAATCAGTTCACATGAGAATTTCACCAGATATGATTGCATTTTTTTGCCATCTGCAGGGATTGAGTGCAGTGAGTTCTAAGTGCAGGTCTACGTTTGTAAACAAGCAGTCTCTGAAAGTACAAATTCACCCACCACGTCTTTGCATTTACTTAATTCAGTTCATTGGTTTAGGTAAGAGTCTGCTATTAAGGGACACACTTGCATTTTTATCTATTCAGCTCATAATACAAAGGACAGTATATATTTTTTTACTTTTGTCGAGAGCGTGGAACTGAAGCTTAGAGTCAGTCAGAACCAACAGATCAAAGAGCCATCAGAGCTGCATTCACACCTCTGATTCATAAATGAACTGTCAGTTACATCGATCAAAGAGCAGCACACCCATAGAGAACAAAACCTGCAGGACCAGGTATGAAACTCCCCTGTGAAAGCTAACGCATTCGGACCTCACGCCGTCGTTCCTCATCGTGACCTTGTGACCTCCGGGTGACCTCTCCTGCAGCCCAAACTCCACACCAAGGGATCAGAGTCCTTTGCCCTTCAACAATTGCGCAACAGTCCTCCTCAATCCACTAAACATGAAGCGTAGGTGTGGTTTCCATTCACAAATGATGTTTTAGGAAATATGGAAAGGAAAAGACCTATTGGCCAACATAGGGCCAGTTATAGTTCTGCTGTGCGTGTTTTTGTTGATTCTTTTAGTCATGTTAAATTTGACATAAGAGGTTTAAAATGGATCTGACTGGTAGTTTGAAAAGAGAGCAGGGGTGAGGGGTGAGAGGTCAGGGGTGAGAGGTCAGGGGTGAGAGGTGAGGAAAGGCAGTCGCAGCTCTGGTTTCAACTTCACCATGAGCACCCACAGATTCCCACACAGATTCATGCACTGTGTTCCCCTCAGCCATATAAATCATGGGCTTTATCTGTGAGGTATGAAGTCTGCAATTTTGAGATTCAGAGATAGATGTGGCCATTGGAGTTCTATTTATGGCAGTGCGGTCCACTGTGTGTAGCCTGCAATTTGATATATGCATCAATCTGTTTGCAGCCTTACAGAGTCCAGAAAAACCTCATTGCAGAACAAGGTGCATTATACAGCTGATGTATTTGACACTGCTCAGCCTCAGACACATTTCAGAGTGTTTATTTTATCAGATCAATCTAAAGAGCAAATTGCTGAAATTGTCTAAAAACCCATCCTAAAATATCTCTTAGCAAAGTTGAAAATCTAAAAAAGTAATATCATAAGCACGATAACCTGACATACATCAAAATCTGCCGGTGTTAAGGGTGGAAAACCCGAGGTGAGGTGTGTTTTGCACATCTGTTGCAGAGTTGCAGACAGAGAGGTTTTGCGCAGGCTGTAATTACAGAGACACCAGAGATATTTCTGTGTTCTCCTTGCTTCTTCACTGCATCTCATCTCATCACACCCTGCACAATTAGCCCACTGCGGAGATCCTCACAGCACCACGCAAATGAGAGACTACGGCACGGCAAACACATGACCATGTGCACCAGAGCCCAACCATTTCAAAGCATTCCAATTAGTGCACAGGATAAAGGTGTAGTAGAAAGATGAGGGTGGTGATTTCAGCAGGATAAAGGTGTAGTAGAGAGATGAGGGTGGTGATTTCAGCAGGATAAAGGTGTAGTAGAGGGATGAGGGTGGTGATTTCAGCAGGATAAAGGTGTAGTAGAGAGATGAGGGTGGTGATTTCAGCAGGATAAAGGTGTAGTAGAAAGATGAGGGTGGTGATTTCAGCAGGATAAAGGTGTAGTAGAAAGATGAGGGTGGTGATTTCAGCAGGATAAAGGTGTAGTAGAAAGATGAGGGTGGTGATTTCAGCAGGATAAAGGTGTAGTAGAGGGATGAGGGTGGGGATTTCAGCATGCCTTTGGAAAGTCCAATCCACCGGCAGCTACAGGGGTTCTGTGAATTCAGCTCAGTTTATTAATTGAACAGGCACCTAGCACAATCCTGCAAGATGGTATTTTTGTATCAGGTTTGGTTTAGAGTTTCACCAGTGAGGGTCCCATCACTTAAATCAAATCAAATCAAATCAAAGTTTATTTGTATAGCGCTTTTCACAACACATGTTGTCACAAAGCGCTTTACAGGATTTAAAAGGTTAACAATACTATGGGTCCAGAACCCTAATGAGCAAGCCAAAGGCGACAGTGGCGAGGAAAAACTCCCTATGATGGTGGGGAATAGGAAGAAACCTCGGGAGAACCAAGACTCAAAAGGGAACCCATCCTCCATTGGGCGGCCCGTTAACACACAAATTACACAAAATACAGACAAATACACAAGCCACACACACTTAAGAAAGGTGTGTGAGTTTGGCTCTGATCCCCCTGTGCTTGTCCCTGCAGTGGAGGGTCTGTGTGAGGGTATCCCTGCCGGCCTGCTGGACGTGGGCATCTGGGTGGGCACCTGTGCAGACTACCCACGGGGCGACGCCTCCACCGGCTGGAACTCCGTATCCAGGGTGATCATCGAAGAGCTTCCCAAATGAGCATCGCCATCTGATTGGCCTCTGCACCACCGTTGCTATGGTTTCTGTGGCAACACCAGGCAGAGCGAGAAACACAGTTCTTCAGTCAGAACACTCCGATTCAAGTCCTCACATTTACGATGTGCAGAGTTCAATGCAAAAGGTCACCACTACTGTACAATGGCCTCCTTCTAGTGCCTGAGTGAAACTTCAGTTTGTTTTTCCAAGTTAAATACTGTCATCCCGATACCATTATGTATTTAAATACTGCCATGTTTATACATGTTTATATATACCAATGTTTTATATACCATGTTTTATATACCAATACCATTATGTCTTTCAATGAACTGTTGTTTTATATACCATGTTTTATATACCAATACCATTATGTCTTTCAATGAACTGTTGTTGGTAAGGTTGTGACTTTATTAACACTGCTGATTACCCAATGCTTCATTTTAAATAAGGGCAATTGCCTTGTGTGTTATATTTATATGTTCATCTTATTAAAATCAGCTACAATTTTTCCAACTGGTGTCTGATACTTTTCGCTGGTGAATGGGATCATACAGAAGTGTGTACTGGTGAATGGGATCATACAGAAGTGTGTACTGGTGAATGGGATCATACAGAAGTGTGTACTGGTGAATGGGATCATACAGAAGTGTGTACTGGTGAATGGGATCATACAGAAGTGTGTACTGGAGAATGGGATCATACAGAAGTGTGTACTGGTGAATGGGATCATACAGAAGTGTGTACTGGTGAATGGGCACTACCCTGTGTGACTAATGCCAGGTACGTCTGGATCAGTGTGGGACTCTATTGAAGTGGTTTTCCAGCTGTTGTGCGGTTCAGTGTCATACAGACACGCGGCAGAATACATGGCAACTCTTAAAGCCACACACACACGCACACACACACACACATAGGCAGACACACTTAAAACACATTAGCACAACTGACAGTTGCATCAGTCTCAGTGCTCAGAGTTTCATATTTAACACCAGTTGGTCACTTATGCATTTTACACAATTTATAAAATGCCCTATATATGCAATATATACACTCCTAAAACAGGGTGCTGTTAGAATCCTTTGATCATTAAAGCATTTACAAATTTTTACTAATAAATACAGCAAGAATAAAGAATAAACCAAGTTATTGAAGAAAATTGGTTGGAATTTTTTTGTATTTTATTACAAAAAAATTATTAGTGAAAAATGTATATTGCAATGATAATCTTGTGCTATTTTTGTGCTACTGCCTTTTTTAAGGGATGACCAGATCAGAGCAGAACGCTCAGACCAAATCTGCCAATCCCAAGTCCATTGTAAACAAACACTGCTTACCAGTTCTACAGCACAGCTATCAACTTTGCGCATTTTCTGTGAAGTCAGAAAAAATCACAGCAGAAATCATGTCTTACTCTTTTATTAATTCTGTAAAATTACATGTAGATTTTCCAGCTCTCCTGAGTCAAATTGCATTGTTCGAGACACGATTATGTTTCACTTTGACTATAACCAATATGATTTGCACACTGCTACACATAAACCATGACACTGAAATACACACTGGATTAGCAGGGTGTATTTAAAGACCATGTGTCTCTGGTAAGCAGCTCGTGAACATGTACAGTGCTCTGTGGGGCTTGGCTAACATTGTCTGCCACACACACGTAAAAATATGGACAGGTAGAGAGGTATTTCTCTTCCCAGCACAATTTGTATGTTAAACTTTTGACCTGCTTCAAAACATATTCTTCGTTTCCTCGTATGTAATCCTGAGATGTTGTAGTTCTTTCTCAGTATCTTTCTTCCCTGGTCTGGTATCTGGTCATCTGTCTTGCTGCCTTCGCACGGTTCTACTGAACATACCCAGTAAAGTCCGCTTCAGCTCCAGTTTCAGAGTGGAATTTCACTCAGGTCATGTCCTCCAAGGGGCCTCAGAAGGTTCAGCCCCTTGCACTTTGCCCCAGTTCTCACAGATACCACACTCATCTCCAAATGCTATAGTGCCCCCTCAGTCTAGTCTACACATTATGCAAAAAGTCAAACGGTGTGACATCAGTGGTCACAGGCTAGGACACTCATTTCATAAACTAAGATAACTGCAGAGGCTTCATAATACACACTATGGCTTTACATCAGTCTTTTATACATTCTGATCATTTCATGTTACACGTTATATTCTTTGTGCGATTTAAAATCCACAAGTCCGCAGGAAAACACTGAAACTCGTTCCTCCTCTCCGACTGCGTTGACGCTGTGGTCAGACCTCCCATGAAGTAACAGTCACCTAATCAGTTGCAAGCACCACCTTCCCCAGGAGGGGGCATGGACCTTACTGTAAGTAGTCTGCAGAGGCACTGGTGGTGCCCTCTCCCTGACTCCCCCTTGATGTGTGCACGTTCGTCATACGTGCTTTGGCTTGTGCGTTGGTTGGTCCTTAGCTGTGTCGATGTGCGCATAAATCAGTAGTATTGTCCCAGGAGCAGACGCGAGACGTTCTCATAGACCAGGAAGGTGATGCAGCAGGCTGGGATGACACGCACCAGGTTGGGCACCATGCCTTTATAAAAGCCCTCCACACCCTCATTCCTGCACACAGACCACACAGCAAGAGACACTCCGTAAACTGTACTTGGCTAAAAATCGGCTGAAATCATTATAACGAGGCTTTCGAATGTGCTGTTTTTTCATGGACATTAGCTTATTTGTAAAACACCATCAATATAAAAAACAAAAAAAAACATTTATACAAGGCTTCTGGCCTTAGGTTTGTTGTCCCCGTTTGATTAGTCTGTAAACGTTAAGCAGAGCATGAAGACCATGAATCTCCAGCTGGGTGTGTGTGATGTTCTCTGGATAAACAGAGCACGCTGTGGTGTGAAAGCCGTTTCAGTGTAGCCAGACTGAGTACCTCCACGTCCTCCTGATCACGTCTACTATTCCCCCGTAGCTGTTGTGCTGGTCCTGAAGGCGGGCTCGCACCACCTGGTACGGGTAGGTCGCTGCCACGGCAAATATTTTGGATATGGCTGCCATGGAGATGTATTCCAGTGGGGACTGAAGAGGAAATGGTGGGGGAGATGGAGAAAGACAGACATGAGATGGGTTCGAGAAACAGTTCAGTTTACATTCAGCAACTATTAAATACTTTGTGGCCTGCAAAACAATAACATGCAGTGTTGCTAGACAGTGGTAAATGCAGACGTAGGATTGAATGACACAGGGACAGTAGCCTACTGGAACCTTACGAAAGCAAGCGGCGTATTTTTGTATTTTTTCAAAGGGGTATTTTAAGAATGTGGGAACTGGCGGTCTACCAGAGGGAGGCGCTGTGGTTACTTTATGAAGCCTCGTTATTGCTCTTAAGACGATCAATCGAAGCTTGAGTTCGTCTGTTGACTTGTTCGTGATTTGGCCGCAGGTAAGACACTTGTTTAAGTGGTCGTACAAATGAATGAATGAATGAATTTACTTGGAATTTAGGCCAAAAGGCTTACAATTACATTTAACCCAAAAGCTACACGCTTAATACCAAATGTACGTTATAGTTGGGTCTTTGGTGTGCATATATGCCTTATTAAAGTCGTGTTCTCGTTTTGAAACACTAGATGATTGCAATTGACTTGGCAAGCTTGACAAATTGGGGCACATGTCTTAAAATGCCACAAACTTTCGTAGGTTTTCGGTCATCATACACTTTTAAACTGCACTATCAATGTACAAGTTACACACACACACACACATATATATATATATATATATTCGTTGTGAAGTTTTTGGTACAGCCAATTAACTAAAATGCCTCGCGCGTGGTGAAGCCGAAGGACTAGTGGTGCGTGACCAATGTGGTTTTTTTTTTTTTTTTTTTTCCGTTTCTTATAAACCAAATGGTATGTGTCCTTTTGTGTAACTTACGTTTTATACAGCAGCATATAACTTTTAAAAGGCTAATTTAAGGGCACTCTTAATTTTGAGACAAAATGCCCAAATCCCGCCCACAATAAACTGAAGAAAAGGGATGAACCCTCGCGCTGTCTATCCATCACGCGCACTGCACGGGTTCTGCAGTAATGGTTCTGTACTGGTTCTGCAGTAATGGTTATGCACGGGTTCTGCCCACGACAGCTTTT
This sequence comes from Brachyhypopomus gauderio, assembly GCF_052324685.1. Classification (NCBI taxonomy): domain Eukaryota; kingdom Metazoa; phylum Chordata; class Actinopteri; order Gymnotiformes; family Hypopomidae; genus Brachyhypopomus; species Brachyhypopomus gauderio. The sequence continues at coordinate 6,807,562 of NC_135216.1, forward strand.
CAGAAGCTGGTCGCGGCACACGCAGATTTTCGGGGTTGAGGTCCGTGTTAATTTCCTCACCAGCAGCGCATCTGCAGGCATCTCCTTATACCTGTTCTGTTCCCTCTTCAGACCTTCGTATGTCATGAACTGCAGGGCGGCATGGGACGTGCCCACCAGCCCTGGCACGAAGCCCTGTGGTCACAACACACGGGTTGAGCTGCACACACGTGCGTGCACATACAAACGATGAAATGTGCCTCTCTCAAAATGGCCACGACTCTATGCAGTTATATAGCAGGTTATCTGTAAAAAGGCTCGCTAATTTTAGTAGGTTTAAGCTATCTCATCTGTACATGTCGTAGAGCTAGCAAGACCTTCAAACCCAGCAGAAGCTGTTAAGTCTTATGCAGCGTCAAATGCGAGAGCGCAATACAGTGAAGCCCTCTAGTGGTATGGCAGAGGAAATGCAGACTGACCGCGTAAAAGATTTAACCCCACCAGCACTACCTGATAGCAGTCTTGAGTCTTATTTAATTTATGAACCCGTTGTCTACAGGTACACACACAAGCGGAAGAGAGAGAAAGTGAGTAGAGGAGGTTAGTTTGAGGTCTGTAGATGTACCCTGTATAATCCTGGGATACCCTCGTGACGGTATATTTTCACGAGGGCGTCCAGCATTCCTTTGTACCGCTTCCCGTCCGGCTCTGCACTGTACTGCAACACCAGTCGGGTCTTGGTCACCCAGACCGGGTTGGTAAGGCAAAGCGTCAGAATGCCTAGAAACGCAGGGGAACAGGGAACAGGCAGTCCAACACAAGGGTACCTTTACACCAGCTGATACCGTTAGTGTGTAACCACAAACCCCAGTGACACCGTGCTAAACCTGCACAGGGGGCCCCCAAGTCTCACTGTTCCAGGCCTGTGGTGCATTAAAAAAAATCCTCCAATGAGGGTGAAGTCTGATGCCTCTTAGCACAGTGGGCGTCTGGCTGTCGGTCCATGGTTTCCAGTCCAGAAGTTTCCAGACGCTGTACACCCCCCCCCCCCCCCCCCCCCCATGGTTTCTGTGTAGCAGCACACCTGATCCACTGATGAATGGATTCTTAATGGTTTTTTTAGGTGGTTTGAGGGGGGCCCAGGATCTGGACTGGGAGTTGCTGAATGAAGTTGCAAACCCTTTTTCATTTCTGGGTAAACTTTACAGATGTAGCTCTACCACACGGACGTAGTTTTGGGGGGGGGACGGGGGGGACATGTCCCCCCCACTTTTTCAAAAGCCGGTTTTGGTCCCCCCCAGTTTTTACAGTTAAAACCAAATATTTAAGTAGCGACGAAGTCATGTCCCCCCCACTTTTTAACGGTTAAAAAAACAATATCCAAATAGCGACAAATCTAGCACTAGGATCATGCAGCTCCGAGCTCCCCCCCCCCCCCCCCCGCTCAACAATTTTTGTTCACAGCGCTCAACAATTTTCATTCAACCCCCCCCCCCCCCCCCCCCCCCCCCGCTCAACAGTTCGCCACCCCAGGTTGTGTCCCCCCCACTTATGAAATCAAAACTACGTCCATGCTCTACCAGCACTGCCAGTCATTGATTTAGAGTAACACGTGGTCTATGAAAGTCTTATTCTTATTTAATCTATACATATTACTATTTGGCTGGGGTGTGAAAGGTGTCATCAATTTTTTACATCGTGAGTCACCACACCCCCTTTTTTTTCTAATAGCAATGATTTGTTATAGAGGAACAATCTCTCTCACTCGTGTTCCTGGACTGTCCAGTTGAACGTGTAAGTGTACTGGTGAGTTGTAATTGTGTGAGTGGTGGGTCCGGCCAGCCACTAACCTGCCTCTGCAGCAGACACCAGGTGTTCGGCCGCACTCAGCTCGCTCTGTCTGCTCTCCTGGATGTAGGCTTTAATAGCATTATAACTGCAGGAGAGGACACACACACTTCACATAAAGCATATGTACAGTCTTTTTATGCCTCTCAACTCCATTTGTTTCACTTTGTTTTTGGGGGTAGAAAAGGCAAGCATGCTGGTACCCAGGCCTGTTAAAGTATCGTTCTCTTCACAGATTACTCCATGCACACTCTAAACCTTTCTGTGCAGCAAATGTGTATAGAAATATTATAATCCTATACTTCACGGGCTAAATGAATTACAAATATGCACAAACTTGTTAAAGGTTGTAGATGATTGGTTGGTATTGTAGGTTGGATTTATGGTATGAAATATAAAAGGATAAAAAAACCCTAAATTAGTATGAATCTTAAGATTCTTGATACTAGCCTGATGAGAATAAATTTGAGGTAAATTCATCTCAACACGTTTACCTTAATTCTGTATAGACAACAATATGAAACCATTTTGGACGTAATGTATTGAATGTCTCCTGTTCATTTCAAATGCTAGTTTTCTGCTCGGTTGTTTGTGTTTATTTACATTATTTTTTGGAACCCTTTGGTGCTTGACAGTCGTTTGAGGTCTCTAATGGACTGCGGATACAATTAATCTTGGCGATCGCGAGATATCCTTGGACACATTCAGAAGATTAAACCCCTGTTACACGGAATGTTACTCTTGTTGTTCAAGGCGAATGTCTGCGGAAACCGAATAGCTCTGAGCCCGCCCCCTTTTCTGGAAGTAAACACCCCCCCCCCCCCCCCCCCCCCCCCCGGAAGACTGGAGGTACTCACAAGAGAAAGTAGAGACCCCACGATGCCCCCGCGCCCCAGATGTTGGGGGTGACACCCTGGTACAGTCCTCTAACCCCCTCCACCTTCCAGATGCTTCTCAGACAGTGCAGCATACCGGTGTATTGTGGCCTGAAACTCAGACCATCGCTGACTAGAGAGAGGGAGGGAGAGACAGAGAGAGGGGGGGAGTTATGTACAGCGCTAGTTGGGACGGTGTTGTCCTCGGTGGACGTCCTTGTCCCCCCCCCCCCCCCCCCCCCCCGTAAACACAAGCGTAATCCGCACTATCACATAACCGCTGGCGGTGCCGACGGAGGCCTGGTTGGGTTCGGCAGCCCCTACCTTACCTGCAAAGCGGATTTTGACCAGATCCAGAGGGTGGAGCACCATGGTCGACACGACCCCCCCGCCCAGCCCCGCCGCCAAATGTTCACACTTGACGTGGTTGAAGAGACGCGCAAGGCTCGCCGTGATGGAGGAGGGAGGCCCGGGTTCCGGAGAAACGGACCGAGGACGTGAAACCGTGCTCATACTTGACCCGTTTATCCCCGCCAGAGCCAACGGAGGGAAACAAAGGACGATAAAGACGACATTTACTGCCGACCTGTTGTAAGCAACGACCGAGTAACTATTCTCTTCGTACAGACATCGCGGAAGCAGCGTGGTGGAGCTCCAGCGTGTGGTTACATGAGCTCCTCTGAAGCTCTGCTGATCTTGAAGAAGGAACATGTACAGTAAACACACCGAGTGACGTGAGGACGGGGAGGAGATGATCTTAAAGCTACACTAACGTCCACAGTGGAGGTGGTGGTGCTCCAGCTAATACAGGCTTGTCACCAGAGTGGCACAACATCCATGTTTCTGTAGGTTTGTTATATGAATAAGTAACAGAACTATTTGGTCGTCCGTTCATGCTTGGGGAAAAGTAACTAGACTACAGCATTTGAAGAATGAGCTAGCAGCCTTGTGAGCTCTATTTAAAGACACACTCATTTGATTTGTTAATTATTTTTGTAAAAGGTGAAAAGTTTAGTTCAACTGTCATGGTATTTTCTGCCATGGGGCAGTTGAACCGAACGTTCACCCGCTCTAAGATTTCACAGTTAATATCGTGAATTGTAGTGACATTTAAGGCGGTTGCCCCAGACGGTGCCCTAGTCGCCCATCACAGCCCCCCTCCACCTTAAAACGGGCAGGCAGGGTGGAGTGCACCAGCAGTGGGTGGGTGAGGGGTGACTGGACACCAGAGGGCATGTTGGCATTATGTTTCACAACATGTGTTGTGAAAAGCGCTATATAAATAAACTTTGATTGATTGTTTTTCGGGTGTAAGCCATGTGGTAAAAATGACCTTCACGTGTATTGTCCATAAGCAAAACCTTCTCTCATTTATATTTGAGAGGAAGATATATAAAAAATATGATTCTTGACTTGGCAATAACCAAACAATAGTACAAAACGCATCACCTTTGCAATAAAATAAATACACAAAATTCCTACAAGTTTTTTTCCTTGTAATCCATGTTATATCCTATGGGACTTGGGATGCTAAATCACCTTCAGTCATAATCACCCTGGTGCAGACGTTTTTTTTTTTCTTTTTCTTTTCATTGGCATTGCTTTAATAGCCCAACAATAGCGACCTCATAAAGGCAACCCACCAGTTATTTGATCTATTGATTTAGGGCATCTATTTCTGACGGTGCCCATTTATACCGGTGGTTAAGCCATTTACAGTGTAAACAATAATGGGTGGGTGATTTTTAGCCAGATGTAAAGATATTGGAATTTAATCAATTTATAATTTACAATTTCTCTTTTAAAATGCAATATGTATAACTTTTATACCGGTGGGTTCATAAAAAAATATTCGGATGTAACAAATTTTGAAGCAAATGCATTTTAAGAAAGCGAAAGCTAGTTGTCCGGAGAATATCTTGACTCATTTTTTTTTTTATACTTATGAATATAAATATTTTGTTTTGGAGAACTCTCAGATATTCTATAGATGCACTAATCAACAACTGGTCGGTTTAAGCGTCAGAAGATGCGACACACAGCACCACCCATGCACGTGTCGGTCCAGTTGCTGTGAAGCAGAGATGATCTTTATCAAACGGCTCCGTCCACGAGTGTGTAACGGTTACTTCCGCCATGCTCGCCACACGCCGACCCTGCGGAACCGGAGCCGGTCATCTTCGTCCTACGTAACAGCGTCGCCCCGCCCTCCCATTCTATCGGGCTTTTACGCCCCTTATCGCACCCCCCTCCCTTTTCTGCATTCAAGAAATCTCCAAGAATTAACAGGAGGAAGGGTCGAGGAGGGGAGGGGGGGGGGGGGGGGCACGGAGGTACCGAGAGCGCGAGAACCCACGAGACATCAATGGTTCGGCGTCTCTGACGGTGTGGAGGAGCGTTCAACACCAGCTATGGGTTAGACTGGGCTCGCCATGACTAACGGCTGAAAGGCAAGAACTTGATCTTTTAGTTTTCCCAGTATAATCAGCTAATCTACAGGCTTGTGCGAGGTTCTGACCGCCGGACCCTAGGATGCACGCCCGGAGTACCGTTACGCGTTGCTTCGGTTCCGAGCGTTGTGAAGACGCGCTTGGAGAATTAAGTCCTCGCTTTTAAATGAACATCGTCTTTGCGTTTACTGTCTCGTGCTGTCATCTGCTTCATGTATATTTATGATCGTTACTCGTCTAACCACACATGCAGTTCCACATTAGGGAGGAGGGCAGGTAGCCCGACGTTAAGCTAATATCTCCTATGACAGAAAACCAATAGCCAAATTGTCAATGAGGGCAAAATTGCTGCTGACGATGCCGTCGGTTTGGATCAGTACCCGACGGTAATGTTCTGGAGCACAGGTGTATGATCGATGGCTCCTTCTTTGGTTACGCTATGGAGCTGAGCTGCATGTCCCGTAAAGTGGCGTCCCAAACGTCACGTTTGTACTTTAACTCGACGAGATGCCGATCTGAACCAACGCGTGTGTTTTAAATCGTGATCCGTTGCCCTTTCTAGCTCCTCCGACTAAAGATGTCATCTCCACTCGGACCGAGGGGCAGCCCGACCGCTCCTCCTGCCGCGGCGGACCAGCCAGAGATGCCGGACCTGAGCCACTTAACCGAGGCGGAGAAAAAGATCATCCTCTCGGTCATGGATCGACAGCGGAAAGAAGAGGAGAAAGAGCAATCCATGCTGAAGTAAGCCACACGATTCTGTGTATGAAGGTATGCGGCGTGTCGGGCTTAAGCGCGGGTTCGAGCTAAACTAAGACCGCTAGCTGCACACTACCGCAGTCGTGCTCCCTGGTAAAGGTTGGGTTTCAGCGTGGCTGTGTCTCTTTAAATTGTATCTGTCGCAGAGCTGTTGGCACAGCTAACATTTTAGGTATCATTGTCCCCTGAAATTCAATATGATTGCTTACGTGTGCGGTCAATATTATTGTTGACACAAGCCTGAATAAAATACCCAGACTAAACATAACATAGGCGTTGGCGTTTCATCGAGCGTCAAAGCGCCTCGGTGGGTTTTGTCGCGTTTGTTGATAGGTCGGCTGTAGGTTTAGTGATGTTGATGCGGTAGTATTTTGTGCTGTAGGGGACAATTGCACGGCTGGTTCTGTATGTTTTGCGCGGGCCCGGTCATCGCTGTATTCCTTTTGGGTCGGGTTAGCTCTCGGCGCCATCTTCGGCAAAAAAAATCCCACCAGCTGCCTTTTGCTTTACATATTCATGCTCTCTGAATGAACCATACGTTAACAGGGCACGCGACTTAATCGTGTGTGTGTGTGTGCGCGTGCTCGTCAACAATATCTCGATTCTTTGTTTATTCTCGAGTATTAGAGAGCCGGCTCTTCCCTTCTGTACGCATTGCCTTCATGCCGCGTCTTCAGCACCACGGCGCTGTCCACGCGTCTGAGGTGTAGACGCGTTTCGCATCTCGTCCGTCAAAACACGTTACCGGCGATCAGCGTCGTCCTGGCCACGCGGACGTGATGAGAACGCAACGCCTTTCGATCGGGAGTTAACTAGCCTTCCAAGGGCACAATTGTTACACTGTTACTACGGCAAGTGAAACGGTGCTCTCGTAGCTTTTTTTTTTCCTCTGTCGAGAGTCATTACCACAGAAGGTTTAGGCTGGCATAAAAAAAACTTGCCCACGCTCTAAAACGGCATGCGTTTGTGCTTTTAAGCCTGTTTAGACACGCGGGGAAGATGTCTTGGGAACAATTGAAAGCTTAAATTTGATTCAATTGTTTTGCCTTCCACAGTACAACCATTTCTATATGCTCAGTATGTGATCTGCTGGCTTATTGCCTCTGCTCTTTCTTCCTCTAATCTTCATCATCACATCCTCCCATTTAGCTCTCCAAGTCAGAACAGAAATGCCATTTCTGTTAGATCCCAAACACCGGTGCTGGAGTCGTGGCCCGGCCGAGTGTGTTGGGAAGTGCGTGCGACCTTTCTGCACTCCGCTCAAGCCACGCCCACTGACTGCTAGGTTCGTGGTGGTGTTGGTGGTGCACAAATGGTGCCGTTTCGCAGCAGACTGAGGCATCGCTCACCTCTCATAAGTGACTCATCCAAAACGTGCTCCCATTCATCTCGCCGAGACGTTTCCCCTGCGCTCCGTCTCCAGCGTGTGCTTTGCTTGGCCTGCTCTTTGGTTCATGGTGTGGGCGTGGTCAGAGTGTTCTGACAGAATGCTGCTCCCTTTTAGAGTTTAGCAGAAACCGTCATGCTTTTTTTTTTGTGATGTATTCTTAATGGCTTAAAGGATCTGCTGCTCGGCTGCTTCAGTTGGACTGCTTCCGTATTGACTTCAGGGGTTTTAGCCACACCCATTGGTAACAAGTGTATAAAACCATGCACATAGCCGTGCAACCTCAGCAGACGAACGTTTGCTGAAGAGCGCCGAGATATTTGATGCATCACCGTCATAGAATTCCAGAAGTCACTCTGTTTTTGCTGTTGTGAAACAGAAGTGTCTCAGAACACCACCAAATGGACCACCCGGACTCCCAGAGCACGGCTGCCGAGTGTTGGAGGGCGGAGTGTAAAACTCCTCCGTTGCATAACTCACTAAAGAGTTCTAAACTGCCTTTAAAAGCAACGTCAGCGCTATAACCGTTCATCAGGATTTCCATCAAATGGCTTTCCACGGCAAACCGGCTGCACAAAAGCCTAGCGTCATGCTGCCGCTCGTCCGGCGGGGTGGTGTCGAAGCACGCTGCCACCACACTCCGCAAACGTGCAACTTGGAGTGACTAATCGCGCCATCTGGCAGTCTGATGGACGAAACCGTGTTTGGTGGGTGCCAGGAAGACACTAACTAACTGGATTGATGAGTTTGGTGTGGAGGAACTGCAGTGCCCTGCGCGGAGCTCTGACCTCTACACCGTTGAACATCTCAGAGATGAATTGGAATGTTGATTGGAGTCGGGCGTTCTCATCCAACATAAGTGCCAGACCTCACAAATGTTATTTTGATGAAATAAGCACAAGTTCCCACTGAAACACATGCACCATTTATTAAATAAAAATTAATTAATAAGTGTTGAACTTTCGGTCTTCCCAGTTTGAGGGCCCACACAAATATTATATTGAAAATTCTGTGTGTGTGTGTGTGTGTAGAAACACCGTCATCCCACCAAGTGTTGCAGACCCAGTGGTCACCAGCTATTTAAAGACCATTTGGAAGGAGCACTTGGTGTGGATGGCGCTGGTCACGTTGAAGGCTGATGTTAGGGCGTTCCACGCTCAGCCAAGTGGGACACTTATCTATTGGTTTATAAATTCTCTCTGCACACTTTCACTTAGCCTCACATTCTTCTTCTTTTATTTATTTCGTTTTTTTAGAAGTCACTATGGATAAGAGCAATCTGCCAAATGACTAAATGCAAATAACTAAGTTGCTCTTGCATTCATTCTAGTCTGTTGATGTTTAATGACTGTAGTGAGTTTGCTGCTGATGGAGGTATGAATGCTGGGAGATATGGTCTTTTCTCATTTAATACATGCATCTACAGTTGTCCTTCAAAGATATCTTTATTACATTTCAGTGTTTTTCATAGATGATGTTGCTTGAATCAGTGTGTCTGATGGGTCAATAGTGGAATGTTCGTTTTTTCTTAATCTCGAATTTTTTCAGATTTTAAAATTCTGCATTTCACATCTTGACCTTTTTACCTAAAGATTGCTTCAGTTTGGAAATTCACTGACCTTTACAAATATCTTATTTGAACTTTCTTGATGTGAATTTACATCTTTAAAATTTCTTCATGCTAGAGCTTAATTGATCACTCTCGTTCTAGTGCTGCAGTGATTGGGTAAGATCGTTGTCGGCATTTTTTGTCCATCAGCCTCTTGCCCTTACGCTGACCGCAGCTGCTCAGGGTGTGTTTGAAGTTGTCTAGGGGTTTTAAGACCTCAACTCAAACATCAGCTTGGTGATACTCTTGCCTGAAGTCTGACCTCCTCAACTGTTTTCTGTGAATCTTGCCCCCAATTCCTATTGGGGGTAAATTAAGGATATCCATTTGCCAGTTTGTGGTTTTGGCATAAATCTAACTGACCTCAAATTAATCACTCTGGTTAGAGGGTAAAGCTTGTGGGACACCAGAAACGGCATTCCTGCAGTTGTCCCAGGGCTCCTGTTTCCGTATTGTATGACTGTATTCAAATACTTTTATTACTGAATCTTTCACCTAGAATCCAAGTACAAGTTTAGCCATACTCCCTTTGTAGACATGAAGCAGACAGCATCCAGGTGTCTCTAAATGTAACCCTTTGGATCTGTGCATAGATGTGGCATTACAGATTCTCTGCTTTGGAGGGGATCTTCCAAGGATATGGAGACCAGTACTCTCCTTGCATGCGGTTAAATGGCTTAATGTGGAGACGGCATTCATTTGAAACCCCCTCCAGAGCCTCATTACTCTCTCTGATCCTATTGGGGCAAAGGCTGGCCTGTGCTCAGTCAACCTTTAATCTGCAGAAACGGATCAGAAGCTCGGAGGGCAGTCTTCCTCACCTGCCATGGTTACATCAGCCTGGGACATCATTCTAGGCCTTCTTCAGGGGGGTTTGATGGTGTTGCTCATAGAGAGTGGTTCTCTAGAGTCTAGTCATGTCTGTGGTATTCTCTCCCTGGAGTCTGGGATGGTGTCTGTGGTATTCTCTCCCTGGAGTCTGGCACTGCTTCTTTTGGCACAGTCTCTTCAGACCTCACACTGATGGCCAAGTATAGTGGTACATGCCCCCCCCCAGGCTCAGGTGGTAGTCAGGAAGTGGACTGGTTATGCTCAGTTTGATTTTGTTCAGAACAGTTGGAGATTTGCTCGTTTTAAGGGTTTCCCTTCATATGTGCTACACCATCTCGGGCCCCTGCTTGCTTTACCCTAATGTGAAATGGAGAGAGGGTGGTGTCAGGTGGGAACATACCAGGCCGATGAGGTTGGGTTAAGTGCACGGTGTTTTTCCACTGGCATGGTGCTGGAGTTTAAATCTTGAATGGTTTCATAGTCCCCCCCCCCCCTCCCCCCCCATAAAATGGTTCTTAACCAGAAAAATTGGTTCTGATTTTGGCCTCCCAATCTTGCTTTTCTGGAACCAGATCTGTGATGCAAGTGGGCAAAGGGCCTTGAGGGAACCGTATAAAGTTCTTTTGCTGCTGCTCTTGTACTTGTAGTCGTACATGACGACAATAAAGCGGACAATCAGTCATCATGAAATGGCTGGACATGTTTATTTCGGACAATTGGATAATTCCGAAAAAGAATCAAAATTTCAATAGTGCGTGTTCTGTTGTGAATATTCTTCATAATCTGTTTTTCGGATTAGAGAACAACTACTTGTATGTATCGCACACCAATGGAAATGTGTCCATTCTTAAAAGGTTTTAGTATGTGGGAATTGGCCCCAGCTAAAGCAGGAGCATGGGGGATTTGTTGTAAAAGTGTAATGTGGTAGAGAGTTTGATTGATCGTTAAGACTGAGACATGCCACACACCTGATTTAACTAAGTGTTTGTTTGCTGGTGTTGGTGGTCACACTTCAACAGTAAAGTGAAACTGAATTCCAGTGCTTGGCACCTGAAGCTTGGCACAATGTGATGTGCCTGACTCGGCTCACCAGCTAATGACCTTTACCTCTCGTGAGCTGATACAGGTGGTCCCTAGAGCCACGCACCACTGACACACATGAGACACTGCTCCACTCTTCACGGGTTTAACCACACTCGTCCTCACACCTGACGACTCGTCCTCGCACCTGAAGACACTCCCCCAAAATCCCTGGGATCCTGTCTGAGGAAATGATCATGACTTGGGCACATTGTGTGTTCAGAAGAGAATCCTGAGATGCATTAGCTTGCATATAATTTAAAGACTTTTGACTTGACTGATCTATGGACTTCACTACTGTGAGCGTTCCTCTGAGGCACTCGCAATGAAGTATAAATGTTACTCCAGTTTTCAAGAACAAATAGGGAAGCGGTATATCTTCGCTAATCCTTACCCCAAACAAACCAGAATGCTCTCAACTCATCCACAAATATGCCGTCTTATGCTAACCTATTAGCTTATGCAGCATTTTCATATTATCTGGTCAGGATTTGGCAGTTGAGAGTTTGTTTATTTTTGGTTTTCACCAAAAAAGTCCCTTTCAGCAGCTTTCTCATAGTCTCTGGTTTGAAGTCTGTTGGTGTGCATATCTCTCCATCCTGGTGGTCAGGAAGTGAAAGAAGGTTTTCACCCTGCGTTTTCACTCACCCAAACTGCTCCCTTCCTCATTTATTTTGGCCACACCTCTGCAACAGAGTTGAGGGGAAGTTGCCAAAGACCTCGTTCCTTGAATTTCTAAAATATCAGAAGTATGACACTAACCGAGTAGCCTGATTAAGACTAATCTAAACCAACTCGTCCCTGTGTCTGCATATATAAGAATGTTGCAATATGACCTAACGAGTATTGCAGATGTAAGACAAAACCCTTCACTCGTAACCTGGGCAACGTTATTCTGGAACCTGATGAATTCCACAACCAAATTCTGTTTTCTGCGTAGATTTTCCTATGAGCCTCTGGTGCGTAGCTGTCCTGATGGTCATCGTCGTTGTGGTGGTGGGGTGTTTTGGTCCTTACACAGTGCTGTGCAGGAAGTCTGATGTGCTCAATGTTGGTAGAGGGAGGCTGTTTGCATCTGTGTTTGCAATGCTAAGTTTGCCTTCGTAAAATCCAGGGCCCCATTTCCCAGATTCATTGTAGTGTTAATCTCACCTTAAATAGGAGAGTGTTCAGTTTAAAGCTCTGCCTACCATTTAAAGATTAGCTTTACTTTCAGGACGGCCAACCCTGTCTGTTAATTGCTGCAGTTCTAAATAGATCAGACATTTGTTTGCTGTTTCGGGGGGAAAATAACTACTGAGTATTGGGAGAAAAAACATTTTTGCTTTTGGACCAGACACAAGTGTGACTAATGCCTAGGCCGATCTTCAGGAGGGCAGAAGGGGTTCTTGAGATGGGACGACTAGAAAGGCTCTAAATGGACATGCCTTGGACAGCTGGGCTGCTCTAACGTTGGCCGGGTAGTCTCCGTCTGGTACGGGTCGGAGCCACACACACACACACGACTAAACCCTGAGCTCATGGGCTCCCACACCGGCCAGGGTGGAATTTTGTTGCTCAGTTTGTGTGTTTTTTACTGCAATTGCATGTAGTTTCACATGTTTTATACGTGAATGGTGGTTTACGATTGGCCAGGTATACATGGGTGTTGTGCCACTAGTGCTGTTGGCTGATGTTAAACTATATCTGGATCTATATATAATGTCTGATGCCACGCCTCCAAACACTCGCATGCACTCCCCAAGCCTGATCTCACGCGTATGGCGATCTGTAATGCGGCGAGGGATTATAAAGGTCTTCGTCTAAGACTGGTAGCCTCAATAGTTCACGGTGGTTCACTCTGTGAATTCTGGATTCATTTATACACTCACATACAGCTTTATTAGGTACACCTTACTAGTACCGGGTTGGACCCTCTCTTGCCATTAGAACTGCCTTAAACCTTCGTGGCATAGATTCAACAAGGTACTGGAAACATTCCTCAGAGAGTCTGGTCCATATTGACATGATAGCATCACACAGTTGCTGCAGATTTGTGGGCTGTGCTTTATGGATATGGTCAGCAACAATATAGGTAGGCTGTGGCGTTGACACAATGCACAATTGGTACTAATAGGTACCAATAATTGGTACCAAAGAAGGCCAGGAAGATATCCCTCTGACCATTGCACCACCAGCCTGAATATAAGGCAGGATGGATTCATGCTTTCATGTTGTAGACGCCAAATTCTGACCCTACCATCCGAATGTCTCAACAGAAATTGAGACTCCAGGGAACAGGCAACGCGTTTCCAATCTTCTATTGTCTAATTTTGGTGAGCCTGTGTGAATTGTAGCCTCAGTTTCCTGTTCTTAGCTGACAGGAGTGGAACCCGGTTTGGGTTTCTGCTGCTGTAGCCCATCCGCCTCAATATTTGACATGTACTTTCAGAGATGCTCTTCTGCATGCTTCGGTTGTAACGACTGGTTATTTGAGTTACTGTTGCTGCTTTATCAGCTCAAACCAGTCTGGACATTCTCCTTTGACCTCTGACTTCAACCAGTAGCGAACCGTGACCTTTAAACCTGGGCCCGCTACCCCCCCCCCCCCCCCTCCCCCCCGAAATTTTTTTTTTCCTTTCTTAATAAACTAAATAAAGAAAAACTGAGACGACAGTACAGCTTTAAAAACGCAATAAACAATAATATCTGTACTAGATAACATCTTAAGCAAAATAAGTTTCCAAACAAAATAAGGTTCACAGCTCCGTGGTTCTCGGAAGCGGAATATGTAAACAACGCGCACGAGGACGTCAAAGGGATGAATCGAAACTAGCTAGCGATGGTGCTAACGACAGCTAGCGTCGCCACAGCGGGCGGAAATTATCATACAGTTAAGCCCGCCCACTAAGAGAGAAGATATGATTGGTCAATTTTGCTGTCATTTGAAACTGGTATTGCGCTGAATTATAACTGCCAGGCCCTCTGTAAACGAACAGCGGGCATCACAGTCCTGATAGGGGGAGACACAGGCTCACAGGCTTCCACTCAACCCCTCACCTTCCAACACAGATTGAATAGACACGGGTGAATATTTTATTTGCTTATATTTTTGTAATTGTTTAGATGTCGAATGTCAAACTGTAAGTAGATAAAATAAAATTGGATAATTATATATATAATGCTTTAAGAATATTTTAGGCCCTCTGAGAGGGCGTAGAGGGCCCTGACGGTTCCCCACTGACTTCAACAAGGCGTTTGCGCCCACAGAACTGCCGCTCTCTGGATATTTTCTCTTTTTCAGACCTTTCTCTGTAACCCTAGAGATGGTTGTGTGTGTAAATCCCAGTAGGTCAGCAGTTTCTGAAATACTCAGACCGGCCTGTCTGGCACCAACAACCATGCCACGTTCAAAGTCACTTAAATCGCCTTTCTTCCCCATTCTGATGCTCAGTTTGAACTGCAGCAGATCTTGGCCATGTCTACATGCCTAATTGCATCGAGTTGCTGCCATGTGATTGGCTGATTCTACATTTGCATTAATGAGCAGTTGGACAGGTGTACCTAATAAATTGGCCGGTGAGTGTATTGTACAGTATAATTTACATGGTTGCTTTTGAATTATTTTGGTCTCTTGTAATTTTAGAGCAGTCCACAGTAGCTCAGTGGGCTTGTGCTGGTTGGTCACTATGACTTTTTTTAATAAACATGCCCTGCTGATTGGCTGGTGACGGTGTAATCTTGTTCAGGGGAGAGACAGCCTGTGGTATGACACCTCGGCACAGTGTGTCCAGTCTGAGGAGCATTTTCTGTAAACACAGACTGCTTGTAGGCGTTCGTCTGTCCTCTGCTGCGGAGAGAAATATGTCGTCTTTCAGGAACATGCTTCACGCCACTCTCGTTATATGGGGTGGGATCTGTTTACTCTTCATTTTAGAAAATTGAAAGAAATGGTAGCCAGCAGTGTAGTGGATGACCAGTCTCTGCTCACTGCTACTCTGATAACATTGCCAGCCGTTATGATGTTTTTATTCACCCTCAGTCAGGAAGAAGTGAAGACTATACCGTCTGTGATGTTTAAATGGAGGAGAAGGAGGTTGCAGAGAAGTTATTACCTCCTGCCACTTGTCCTCCGAGCCTATCTGGGTATCGCTACTCCAACACCATAGGAGGACCCAGTGTTCCTGCTGAGGAACGAGTGCGTTCTAGAGGGTGGCTGTTTAATGTCAAGATTTTTAGATCTTTATAGTCGATTTTTAAATAGAATATGAGAAAATGAACAGGGAAAACTCAACCAAATGCTTTTTAACTAGAGCGCTTCTGTCTGCTGATATCTGGGGTGCTGCTTCACTGTAGCTCTGTTTTCTGCTGCCCTGCCAGTCGAGTCAGCGTGCACACACACACACAACCTGTGTCTGCACATGACTTGGTGAGCTATGTCTGATTAGAAAAATGAGAGATTTGCCCCATACGCTCCCTAAACAATCTGAAGAGGTAGAAGAGAGATTTGTGCAGGCAGAAGCCATCAGCGGCCTGTGGGTCTGAATAAACAACACCGATGATCCTGTGATCGAGGTTTGAACACACCCAGCTCTTCGGGTCATTGTGTAGTTTGTTCTGTGTGGCTTTGGACTCCACAAAACAGGGTTTCTCTATTTAGCTAGAAGATAACTTGAGTCAGGATTGTCCAGTAGGAGGAGAGTTGAGGCACATCGACACTCCCTGCTTACAACCAACTTTTGAACAGAAATCCTGCTTTGTGGAATTACACCCCCCCCCGGGACAACAACCCTTCACATTAGTAACATGACTTTAGCCCCGTGCATTACAGAGCTTCTCCATCAACCACAGCAGAAACCGCTGAAAACCACGACTTCGTTTATGAAGTTTGACTTGACTCAAAATATTTGCTTGCGTTCATTTCACTCAAATGTTTGTGTTTTGTGTCTTATTTAATCACTCATTTCATGCTTTTTCATTATTTAATTTGATTTGCTGCATTTTTTTTGCCTATTTTCTATGAAAATCTCTCTTTTAGGAAAACTCCACCTGAGCCAAAAGCCCAATCACCCAAGTAAGTATAAACTCATCTCCCAGAATGCTTTGGGTGTGGACATTTCCTCCTCTTTTTTCTTTGCTCTGTGGTGTTTGGATCACGAGAATCTCAGTCCTGTCTTTTGCCACTGGGCTCGCTGGTCCACCTTTACTCATCCACACTGGACTAGATGGAGAACCGACTCCACTCTATGGGTCTGGGCCACCAGCCGATGCGTCACTGGTCTGACTCAGCTTGTCCTCATCTGAATCCTCTTCATCATTGAGTGGGGTTCTCGCCCCACTAGAGTCTTCCTCACTTTCCTGCACTACTCCTGTTCCTGTCTCTCTGCTTGCGTTGAGGTTCTGGGCTAGAACACATTGACCTTCTTTTAAATGACTGCTGTGTGAGATTTCCTTGTGCTCTCTTGATGGGCGTTTCACCCTACAGTGTGCCCGTCTGATGTTTCTGCTGCTTGAACACGCACCCTGTTCTTACGCAGCACACTGTTTTAACATACGGACTCCTGTTACCCCCACTCGTCTAACGCTGTGATCATCACTGCTCTAAATCGCATCCTGATCAGACAGATTTCACATATGTAAAGTGTCAAGACACTAGACTAGATTTGGCCATTTGTGATGCATCTGATACTGTGGTGTACTAGTTTGCTGATAAATCCCCCTAATTACTACATATTAACATTGAATTTCAGGAAATATTGACCAAGACGGTCTATTCGACAGGTAGCGCAGACACGGGGTGGTGACTGGTACTTCACTTCACGGGTTACAGTGAGAGGGGTTTTGGAGACGGATTTTATGATGGTGTGACCCGACCTGGAGTAGACGGGCTTTGCTCCAGATTGATGACATTATTGTGCTTCTCTAAACAGGTGGAATCAGTTTCTTTCTCTCTCTGAGATGGTTAGTAATGTTCTTCAGCTCCACCCAAAGTCCCCGACCGAAGAGGAGCCCGAGTAAGTATAGCAGACGAGGGTTCTGGCCCACAACCCACTGCACATGCTCCCTGAGCCTCCACTCACACGTCATTAGTCCGTTCAGACCCGTCAGAGCCAGGGAGGGGTTAGGACATGTGAGCACTCTGCATTACAGAATTCAGTTTCTTTACATGCTAAACTCACTCTGGCAATTCATTTCTGTGTGAATAATATGAAACATCTTGTGGCTAAATTGTCTCCCAGTGTTAAGTTTGGTTTATTCTGCTATACTGAATGAATAGTTAATGGATGTTCTTTATAATGTGTAACAAATGCAGTTTGCAAAGGTGCAGCCCTCACACGCGCCACCACCATTTGATTCGTTCGGTTTTTAGCGGCGCCGAGCCCAATGCACCAATCGGTGAGGTAGGACTGAGACGGGGGGGAGGAACGGAGGCGGGACCAGTGTGGATGGGATGAGTCTGCACTCCGCTCGGAGGGCTATTGATCGAGGGCCCTCACTGGAGGCCTCCGTTTAGTAAACGCAGCGAATGCCGAGGTCTGGTCCCTTATTAGTGTAATTAGTGATGTGAGACTGCAGTTGGGCAGTGGTTTAAACCTCCTCTTAGATCAGGGCTGACATGAAGTCCCCCCCCCCGCCCCCGCCGCCACCTTTTCCAGTTCGCTTGCTGCTGAGCTGAGAATGTGCACATCCAAACTTTGCTGAAATTTACAACTGGGTCTAATTTGTCAATTGGGTCTAATCTGTCGTAGTTTTAAAACTGACAGATTAGATTTTTTTCCCAAGCTACCACATGTCAGACGTCAAGTTCTAGGAGAACTAGAACTTACTTGCTTTATCTGTAATTGCATGTCTGCTTACAAAAAAAAAATAATAATAACCCCTAAAACCCAGCTTTGCTCAAAGGAAAGGGGGTAATTAACTGTTAGCTCTAAGTGATGTGTGGTTATGAGCCCTATTCATTTACCCACACATGGAGAAATGTTGGCAGATTGAAGGTCTTGCAGCGTGGCGTAGTAACCCAGCTCACCGGGGCCAGCGGGCTGAGTAACCGGACCAGCGCCGGGCCTGAGGTCGACGTGTAATCCTGCCCTCTGTGCTCTGTGTAGGAAGCTGCACCAGCAGTTCGAGATGTACAAGGACCAGGTGAAGAAGATCGGCGAGGAGGCTCCGAAGGGCCAGGACCCAAAGAGCGACTGGCCCGTGTGCGGGATCTGCCACAAAACCAAGTTCGCCGACGGATGCGGCCATGTCTGTTCTTACTGCCAAACCAAGTTCTGCGCTCGGTGCGGAGGCCGAGTTTCTCTGCGCTCCAACAAGGTACACGAACTGTGCGCCCGAGCCGTCGCTGCCCGTCGCCCCACTGACGCTTCACGCTACGCTGGTTGTTATAAATGCGTCTCGGTACAAAAGCGCGAGGGGGTCCGATAGCTGATGCTGCCGAATGGCATGATGGTTTCTCTCTGCTTGCTTGTCGGTTTGCTGCGGTGCGTTATTTCTTTGTAATGACCAGCCCTCACTGGTCTGTCCGTGAGGTATTGAACCTAACTGCACGCGTGACGTGCTTCTCAGTCGAACGTCTGACACCAGACAATGGAGCTGTGCGGTTGAGCGTGTTCATTTAAGCTCGGAAGAATATGAAACTTGTGCGTCTAGAAAAACGATTCAAAGTCTGTAGAGGATCCGAGTTCTGACACTTCCACCAGGTGGCAGCATATTTCTGTTCAAGATGCTTCCAAGTTCTTGCGGGTCCAGGTTCCCTGAGCTGTGGGCGGCTCTTACACTTGCTCTCCTTTCTAAGCATTTTACTGAACGAAATCCAGTTGCTATGTTCTTCATAGTTAAATGTTTAAAGTTGGGTTTTATTCTTTTTTTTTTCCTTCTAAACTGCTTTTTAATCGTCTCTTGGCTATGGGAAGATCAGGGAATACCCAAATTGGAAAGCTGTGTGGTCTTTGTATACTAGTGCCCATAAACTCCTCAGATCTGAAAACAGGGCAGTGATTAAGACCTGTTCAGTCTACTGCAGCTGTGAAGAACCTGAGATCTGAGTCTTTATTGAGTTTAGTGAGTCTTTATTTGCCCAGGTGGGGGGGGGGGGGGGGGGGGGGGGGTTTAGGAGCAGGTGCTGATTTGTATAACTGCAGTTACATGCCAGCAAACTGTTTGGAAGGCTTGTCCACTTCTGTTCTGATGTTCAAATACTCGAGTGCAAAAAGCTCCTTCAACATCCCTTCAGCTTTGTGTGCATCTGTGATCTTTGTGTTCTGGAGTTCATAATCCCCACTGTCCTACTTAGCTGGGAACCCGTGGTGACGTATTTGGTTAAAATAACAAAAATATTCTATCAAATACGAGGAGAATTTTGTCCTCTGTTAGGAAGCTAGAACTGAAGGTCCTAATTAGCATCTTCCAATTCTAGGAATCTAGGACCCACCTCAAAATATATATACACGCACACACACCTCAGCCCACTGACCTTAGGGCGGCCACCCTGGCCTCTGGACCCTAAGGGAACCCATGAGTTATCAGTAGAGACTGGACATGTCATTTAAAACCATACTCCACATATCCAGATTGTTTCTGGATTGGAACAACACAAACAAATAGGTTTACTACAAACAAACTTCAAAAGAAACAAAATAGTTAAAAATGAACAAAAACAGCTCACAAAACTAATCAAAGAATACATCAGGAATTTAGCAATGTAGCTACCAATTGCATGCATCGTGTTAAGCCGATAACAAAAGTTCTACATGGTCTTCGTTCCTCTGGGATGTGTCTGCACTAAAATCAAGATGAAAAGAGAAAGATTAAGCAGTCCTGGTGTCGTCAACAGCGTAGATAGACTGAGCGTGGAAAGGCACTCGGTAGCGGGAACTAAATAACTCCCACAAGGGCATAAAAAGTCGAGTCCTTTCCTCGCAATTGTGCCTTTAGCAGAGGCGGAGCCAGGACCGTTTAAAAGTTCCCGGAAAAGTACAAAACCGTTCATCTTTCACTAAAGCGTGTAAGACTGGGCCGAAGTAACCAGTTCGCCCAGTTGTGGAGTTGAACTGGGAGCAGATGCTCTGACACCACCGTGTTGCCTCCTCTCCTCCTGGAAGAGCGAGAATGACGTTACAGTTGGTCAATTGTTAATCGGTGACTAATCTGTTATTCCTAGCTCCTGAATATTGCAGTGTGTGGGCACACTGTGTAGGGTTTAGCGTGGGTGTGGATGCAGGAGAGGCTGGCATGCTAGTGTTACTGCTGCCGGTCTGATTTTTTGCACCTGTACGACATGCACCTTGTTGGATTTGAATCGAATTGCATGTCTGATTTTTACCCGAGTGTGTGTGTGTGTGTGTACGCAAGACGCCCTGCGTTGGAATCGTAGCCTCCCCGTTCGCGTGTTCCCCACCCCGTTCTTGGAACTTTAAACCAAACACTTTAAGCGACTACACAAATGAAATGAATACGTTTTAAAGTTGCAGATGCATTTTGCACGAGATTGTGTTGGGAGAACATTGTTGGACTGTACTGTGCAAATAGTTTTGCCTCCGGTTTCTTAAGGACTGCGCAGTATAGAAGTGCCTGAACCTCGCTGGAGGAGGAGTTTCTGTAACGCCGTATAGGACAAGTCGTACAAGTGCAGCTCGTTTGGCGTGCGAAGGCGTTGGCTGCCGGCTTTGTGAATGAACTAACGTGCAGCAGGCACACCATTGGACACGACTCACAGCTCTATTGTCTTTGATTTCAGGAATAACAAAGGTCTTTTCCTGTAAAGGACACGAGCGCTCTCAACACGCCCGACTGCTGCACGCCAGCCCGTCTGCGTATGCGACCAGCCCCGGCCTCTTCCCTTTGTTTGCACACGTTTCTCTAAGCCAAGTTTTATTCTCAAACGCTCTGCATACCGGCCTTAAAACCATTCATCACAGTGCACCAGATAAATTGAACACACTTATGAATACTTTGTAGTTTCATTTTGAAATCTGTTTTAAATGCAGGGAATTCATGTTTTTACAGAATGATGAGTGCAACAGCAGAAATACTCACAAAGACTCCCACAGTGGTCTTAAAGTGACTTGCAAAGCATGTAGATGTGCGTCCTCTGACTATCTTTCATGCGTATGTGTATAAATCGCTGGTTCTTTTTGCCAGACGCAGCCAGTGTTTGGAAGATGAGCATGTCTGTGGCTTTTGTTTGTTTGTTTTGCACATCCAACACTGATATTAGCAGTTCGGCTACTGTGGTAGAACGTTCAAAAGGTTATGAAGTCCATTTATGGGCTGTTCAGGTAGATATGTAGTGTCATGGCGTAACATATCTAATAGTATGAGGTTTATATTCGCTCATGCACCATTTGCCCAAAGTATTACCCTCACAGTTCGTGGTTTATTGATTATTGGCCACCTGAGGCCCTTCACACCAGTGGTTTCTCCAGTTTCTCACGCTCCGCTCCAGCTTGGAGTCCGGATTAGGGCCGCCACGTTCCTGGACCAGTATGAAATACCAGTCTGACCAGACAGGGTCGACTGTTGCCTGCGCGGGCCATGAGGAGGTCAGCGCACAGCCCAGACTGGGTGGAGAGGCTGGGTGTCATGGGTACCAAGGGGATGTGTTTAGCATCCGTGTGGATGACTGCGCAGGTCAGCGGGGCCCTGGATCAGGTTGCCCCTGGAGTGCTAGGTGACCAGGTTCTTTTTCAGTCCAGGTTGCATGACGTCATGAATCTTGTGTCTGGTCACCATGCACATGTGCCACATGTGAACGTTATTAAATGGGTGGACAGGAGAGGAGAGAACGCACCTGCTCACCTGTTGTTCCGTTATTTGATTAGCATTACAGTTCCTTTCAGGTTCACGATGCAGACATGCACTGAACCGATTTCCCGCCTTTATCGACCCTTTTGAAACGTCATCAGCTCTCGGCTGCAGAACCGGGAATTTTGTCACTGCAGACCCCTCTAACCTTTTTTTGTTATTCGGAGTACGCAAAAGAATCGCAACAAACCGATGTCAAGAGGATCGATTAATAATGTAAACATAACTGGTATGGCTGGGCTGCAAGCGTCTCTCAACCGCGTGCGACTAAATGACGTCTACCGCCAGTTGCGCATTTAGTCTGTTTAACCTGGAGCAACGTCAGCTCGCGCTCTTTTTGACGTTGACCTAAGAGCGTCAGACTGACCTCATCAGCGGGGCTCGTTTGGAATACACCTGCAGCTCTTTTAATTAGACCATTGGAATAATATTTAATAACTGGCGCAATAATCGAGGCAGCTGGATTTGTCCGTGGCTCTAAAGACCGAACCACTCTCGCCATCGAGCGTCAAAATGACTCACGCCAACGCCATAGGTAGGAAACGAGTTTGTGATACTTTGACACGACATGTTTATCCTTAAATATATTCCTTAGGTTAAGATAAATGTGCGTAATTGTTACTAAGCTATCGCGAGATGTATTTGCATTTCAGATCTCTAGACAACGTACAGAAGGTACTATGCCGGGCTGGTAATTCGCTTGACATCCGAGACATATCCCTAACGTTTATAATAAGTTGTCGGTGTATAATACTGTAAAACAGGACTGGCAAATTACCGGTTGTTCCATTAGTGGTTCAGAGATGCGTTGAGAGAGGAGTTCACCTGCGCTTTGGTCGGAGTCATTAGGGACTATCTGAAAATTTCCCAAGATTGTCGACTTTGTTTTACTTCCCCAGTGTCTACAGAAAGAGGTTTTTAAACACAATGACTAAAATCGTACTCGCTGCACGGTGACTAAACATGGTTGAGGTAACTGGTATAAGCTACCTTTTTATAAATAAAAAACAAAAAAGCTCTAGCAACATGCAATTTTAAATTCTCAGCAACCACATAGTTTCATTTGCAGCAGCCTCTTTGATTAAAGCAGCATACTGTGTGAACCATGATCTCAATCAGGGCAGTTCGTACTGAAACTACTGTTGTCCAAAGCATCAACATTGATTGCAAGGATCTTAGAAGTATTTAATACTTTAACTATTAACTGTTTGTAAACGCCGACAGTCTATATTGATTGCACAAAAGGCCCTTGACAGTTATGAATATCTCACTGTATGGCTTGTGAGCATGTCTACTGGCCTTAGTCAGCCAATGAAAATGCTCATACTTGAATGGGTTACATGTTTAACTCCGCCCACATTTTCCCCCAGCCCAGTCTCGACAACCAACCAATTTAACATACAACAGAAAACTTAAAATTCTTATTTCTGACAGTTCAATAATAAAGCTGTAGTAAAATGTAACTTCATAAGTACAGAGTTGTGAATCTACACATGTCACACTTGGGAGTCTCACTCTGGCCTTTATGCCTGTACATGGTGAGTGTGTATGATAAATGCTCAGCACACATTTCACTAGCTAAATAAGACTTCCCGAATAACGAGTGAAATGTGCCTTTCGTCCCGTATAACCATCTTTCAATCACTTGAAAACCAAAAACTCATTATGAACGAAATCATTCTGAAACCTATAGAAGCCTACAGAAGTCTTTTTTCCCTCCCACAAAAGCAAGGTAACATTACTTTTGCAAAAAAATATATATATGGGTGCTGTCGCCCCTGTAGGCAACTAGGGTTCAACCCACATCTGGGTGAGTGCTCTACTTTATACCAATAAGAGTAAAATGCCATTTAATACACTTGCCTACCTCTGTAACATGACTGAAATGTTGCTCTGCATGATGTCAGCCAAATGTGTTGCGTGTAAATGTAAAAATAAGCGATGACTGAGTGTCATGTTTGCTTTAGATTCACGTCAAGAAGGTTGAGAACACAATTGGGTCAAATGTTTCTCTAATTTAAACAACTTGATGTGAAACGTGTAATTTAAGTAGGCTTAAAGGTTGCAGTTGTCTTTGCAACGAGTACTGATGGTCCAGCTAAATTCCTTTAGCTCAAATGTTCGTACTTTTGAGATGACCCCTTAGAACTGACGCATCGGCTGTCTACGTTTCTCTGCTGTCTTCCTCGAAAGTTTGAAAAAATAGTTGGTCCTAGTTTGTTCTGTGATCCTGTGAATGAAACCTTACCCTTTTAGCATCTTTATAATCACTTAATGCATCAATTATAGCTCAAATACCCAATACAACATCCTTACCGCAGTAGAAACCAAGGTATTATTTAAACTTTATTGCGTAAATGAAGAAACTCGCGGTTTGTTAGTACGCTTTTAGCAGCAAGCGGTTAAACCTCAAAGATGTTCAACTAATAAGCTCCTTATCTTGATTTTATTACGTACGTAATTGTAGGATTCTGTTCGGTTTAGCCTATTTTTTAGTTTATACTAAAGTAACATCTACTTGCTTTGCACTAAAAACTCTTCTGTAGGAGTCTAAGGTTCAGAATGAGTGTTCATACCGACGTTTTGGTTTTCAAGTGACAAAGATGATAATTCAGGAAGGATGGCACACTTCACTCGTCATTGGGAGTCCTGATCACGTGGCTAGTTGTGTGTGAGTGTGTGAGTGAGTTCGATCATCACCATGGTCAGGTCTCGAGGCCAGGCACGCTGTTCAGTGGTGTTTGCAAGAGAAGCACAAACTGCTCACGTCAGTATTAATACTATTAAAATACATTTGACAGTATTTGGTGGTTTTTCTGCAGTGAATTAGTAACTATCCTTTACATTAGAGGCTGAAATTTTGAGTCCACAATACATTACGCAATCTTTAAAAAAAAATGCTGTTTTTTCCATCCTCCAAAGACAAATATTTACATAGAAATAAATGATCAGCACTGTAATGGGTTGCTCTCGCATTTCTCACTGAGCCCCTTACCACAGAAAATAGACATAGAGTGGAGTTGAAAGCATGTACATTCAAGCTCTATTAAAATTACCTCCCTATTCTAGCAAGCTGAATGGCTCTGAAAATGTAAACGATGAAACTAAATCAGATGCTTCAGAATAGAGCTAGCAAACGTGGTCGCTCTCCCTCTCTGTCACGCTCTCTCTCTCTCTCGTGTGACTTAATGACCATGGCCTCCCTTACCCTTATGTAAGGCTAGACATGCATCATTCTTGGGTTCATGCAGTGCTTGCAAAGAATGATGTAAATAAGGAGAGATGCAAAACTGCACTGGAGACAGAATCCTGCATGTCTAGAATATCGGGGAGTGAAAAATTGATTTGAACGCTCACGCCCTTGCCGGCCACCCAAGAACGCATCTTCACACCTCGCTCTCGTGTCATTTCTGCTCCTCCAATCACATCTCACTGTCCCGAGACTGTGGGAGGGGCCACTGAAGCACCACCTCCTTTGTCCCGTGTGTGCAGGTGATGTGGGTGTGCAACCTGTGCCGAAAACAACAGGAAATCCTCACCAAGTCGGGGGAGTGGTTCTACAGCAGTGCTGAGGGCTGCGACCTGGGCCCCGACGCCAGAGAGCAGGGGGAACCTTCCAGAGGGCCTGAACGGAGCCACGCCGGACTTCCTGTGAGCAGGTGAGGACAGCCGGGGTTCTCTTCCACTCATCACTGCTTTGCTCCATCCTGATTGGCTGACTAAGGTTGCTGGCTCCTCCTTCCCTCTCTCTCGCTCTCTCTCCATCTTCCCAATCTTCATGTACTAACATAATGAAGTAAAAGGAATGTATGTATGGACATGTTCACAAACGGGTCTGTCCTGCTCTCGCTAGACCGATATTGGAGGAAAAAAGATTTAGCCAGTCCCTTTTGATGGGATTTTATGAACTGGTGTAGCCCTGATGAAGCACGAGCCCGCGTCTGGTTTTATTTTGTAGTTTGGCTTGAACAGTGTATTCATTACTTAGTGTCAGGAGAGCTCACTCATGTTTATGCTGGACTGCAGCTACAGACTAGGACTGCTGACTGATTCTCACCCTGGGGTCTATTATGCTTAGTACTTTGTATTAACAACTAATGCACAGTAAAGGCGCGCGCACACACACACACACACACACACACGGACGTGCAGTTTTTACACTCTCATAGACCTTCAGACATCTGTTGGACGCCAATAAGTCCTCACAGCTCTGGTACTT
Source organism: Brachyhypopomus gauderio (assembly GCF_052324685.1). Classification (NCBI taxonomy): domain Eukaryota; kingdom Metazoa; phylum Chordata; class Actinopteri; order Gymnotiformes; family Hypopomidae; genus Brachyhypopomus; species Brachyhypopomus gauderio. The sequence continues at coordinate 6,833,384 of NC_135216.1, forward strand.
TTGAGGGCTTTAAAGCTTTAAGGGCCAGTTTACCAGAAGCAGGTGAAGTCTAAGCCTACCATAAAAGGAATTTCCAGCTGCATTTAAACATTGGGACTACAATTTAATCCAATCCTAGTCTTGGTCTCAGTCCAGGAAGATGACCGTGGCTGTTCATGCATAACACGAGAGCTGTTCGTGTCCGTTCTTACTGGTCCGCCTGCGTAGGACTGGACCGCAGTGAAGCTTTAGAAAGAACAGCTTTCTGCTGGTGTGTGTGTGTGTGTGTGTGTGTGTGTGTGTGTGTGTGTGTGGTTGATCTGCATGCATGCACATGCTGCTGGTTTGTGTGCGTGTGTGTGTGTCCATGGGTACGAGCGTGCCAGGTGTATGACTGTGCGCACTAACGCTCTGTGCCAGGGTCTCGCTGAGGCCCCGTCAGACACTGGACTAGTTTAAGTAGTCTGAGGGACCACCCACACTCACACTCTTCCAGCTAAACCATTAGAAGTGTTGAAGTTGCCCAGCAGCCAGTGAGAAGCACACACTGCAGGAGCTGTAAATCACCCCGACCAGGGAGGAGGAGGAGGGTGATGAGGGTGGTGGTCATATCAGCAGTGGTGGGACTGGGTGGGTTTCTAGTCTACACATGCCACACAGATTAGTACTTGAGTAACTGGGTTACTCTAGAATTATGGGTGTTTTTGTTTGTATTTGTTGATGTGGTATTGTTGGATTAACACTAGGTTTGTATAAACCTATTTTTGAAAATGCTTTGCTTTTATATGAAACTGAATTTCTCAATGTATTATATTAAGATGCGGTAGTCGGATAGTTGCATTCCCATCTGGTCATTTTCACCATCTGAATATTGTAATTGGTTCTCTAAATGTACCATTAACTGATCATTAATTGTACCCTGTTGGTTGCTTGGTTGCTGTGAAATGTATATACACATTTTGCCTGTGTATATGGGAATGTGACATGAAGCTTAATTACATAGAACATTTGTAATGAAACTGTTATGTAATAAATCCATTTAAAATTATAGAGGTTAAAAGCAGATGGAATTAATCCTCATGCATAGGGAATATGGCTTAACTTGAAATTTGATACATGGAGTACATGGGTTTAATTGGGATGGAAAATGCATGTAAATATAGAGCAGTGCTCGGAGCACCTGAACCATCTGAACCCCCCAGTCCTGGTGTTCTCATTAATGGCACCAATGCTGTCCTTTAATGGGGGGGGGGGGGGGGGGGGGGGGGGGGGACATCCTTTCTCCTCTCTCTGTACGATTCTTCTCACTGTACGATTCTCTTCTCACATGAATTGCTTTATGAATACAATAGATCTTGCACTACCGCCATCATCTAAGCCATGTTCTCTGCTATTTTGTAGATTTAATTATTGGTCTGAATATTATTGTTTACTATTCGCTAGACTAGAGTAAAATTTGCTACTATTTTTATTGTATTGTCACCTGATACCCTTAGATCAGGTTTCTATAGACTGTATCTCATCACCTATAGAAACCCTAACCAATCGCCTCATCCTTTATGAAACATCTACAGAAACCATAATCCATCACCTTATACCCCTTTAAAATGTCTTTGTAAACCATAGGCTAACTCATTCTTACCTCATATTCTCATACCTCACATCCTCATACCTCATATCGAGTAACAGAAGCTGTTACTTTACTATCCAGTACCCTTCTGAAGTAACTAGAAACCGCATCTCTTAATACTGCGCCTATCCTTGCCGAAGTAACTATAGAAACCATACCTCTGTACCTCATCTGTATAACCAAAATCCAGAGAGAACCACGGTATGTGGAAGAGTTGGAGTAAACGTTCCCCGGTCCCGCACGGCTCCTGAATGATGCGCTACTTCAGGACTGGAGCAGCTGTATAAGCCAACATAAGATCTAATCATAACCTGACCCATATGGATATGTAGTGTGCATCTATCTTAATATACAGTGTAATTGTCTGAATTCTTCATGACTGGGGAGAGCGCAGCTGTGATGTTTTGGACTAATTTACAGATTTGGTTTAGTTGATCCAGAGGCTGGTGTCTGCCTCATGTTAGACATTCGCCTATATTGGGCTGGACCGTGAACCGGTAATGGAGTTTCAACTTTTACTTTCCAAGACTTCTTATTGAAGACTTTTTGTTTACAGAAGGAGAAGAACACGAGGGTGAAAGACGAAGCGAGAGAATGCCTGGGGGGGGGGGGGGGGGGGGGGGGGGTGAAGTCCCTGCTGCTTTTGCATGTTTGGGTTGTTTTAAGCATTGATGGTTTATGGAAATGAGGAAGACGATAAAGATGGTGAAAGGTGTAGATAACGTGGTTTAGCATCCTGTGTTGGTGTGACTTGTCCTGTTTGTGTCGGTACACGCGCAGTACAACCTGTACTGACACACAGAGGAACTATGCAATCCCACAATACGGATGTGATTCGGAACTAGGTCTTTTCCTCCCCGTTTAACGCATTTGCTATAAAAATAACTAAAACATTAATTTCATGTGCAAAGATGCTTTCACTGAGCGGTGTTGTGGAGGTCCGTGTGCGAGCGCTTTGATTAATGAGGTGATGCAGTCGCCTACCTCTGAAATTGATCACCATCCAAGCTTGCGCCCACTCCAGTGAACACCCCCGCCTCGCGCTCCTCTCCGCTTAGCGCGCTGCACCGCCACGCGCCCCGCCGCGTCCTTACGGTCTACTGGACGGCAGGACCGAACCGAGCGGAGCGTGAGCGCACTTCGTGTTTTTTTGGAGATGGCAGGGTTGAGTGGAAGTGGCTTCAGATGTTCCGTCGGGTAAAAATGCCGCTCCGGTTCCGTCCGTCCCCACCCGCGTCTTCAAGCGGACACGCCGTCAGGGGACAGCATGGGTCAGCGCTGCCCGCCCCGCCGCGGTTCCGTCCGACTAGGATCGCTTCGTAACGCGGGCAAATATGGAACCTGACGTGCTGAACGGGGCTTAAATGCAGCCAGGAGAGAGGCGGCGGTCCGCCGGCAGCGCACTGGACCTAGACACCCCCCCCCCCCCCCCCGGAGAAAGGGAACATTAAGGTAGAGTGCTGAAAGAGGAGAAAATGCAGTTTGAGACATTGCGACAGTTTTGCAGCTCGGTGTTGTCTCATTTTAACGGAACGCACGAGAACGTCTTGCACACGGAGCTCGTGGATCAGGCGCGGAACAGGTGAGTGGCGCGTCCTCTCCGGTACCCGCACTGGCCGCCAGCATCACCCAGCATCCGTGTCTTATGAAACTGCTGAATAACTCCTTATATAAACTCCTTTAATATTCATTACAGCTGCATTTAATGGAAGATGTTCTCTCCATTTACATGTCTGCGTAATACGTAAGATGTGTGCTTGTCCTGCGCGTTTGGTCCGGGATAACTGTACTTGACGGTAGCCACTACTACTCCAGAGTCATTTAAATCTAAAATCATTCGCGGTTATCTCGCATCTCGGATGTCGTTTTGACCTAGGTAATTGCCTGCGTGTCTCTAATTCAAAACCAAAATCACAACTGCCCGTGTCTTGTGTAATCATACAGTCCAAATATAAATACCATTTGTTGCTGTAATTGGCAAAATCGCATCCAGCCATTTGGGATCTAAATAAAATTGGAATTGTTTTCTTCCAGCCATTTCGAACCTGAATAAATCTGAAACTCTACCATGCATGCAAAATTGTTAATGGGATAAAAATGTTATGTTGTAATGTTATGACTGATGGCATTACAGGATATGGTAAATAGTTTTCTTTATGAAGTCTTTGTTGATGCCTTGCCTGACACCTTTTGTGTTGTGTGTACATGGATTGTCTTGAATATTATGATCCTATAGTGAGGTTGCCAGGTAGGGTAGGTAAAACTCCCCTGATTTTTCATTCCTTCAAATCGGCTTAATAGTTTGAGGCTAGATGGGTGGGTTTGGGGGTGTGCGGGGTTAGCTTATAAATGCTCTGGGCCACACTCTCTCCCACGCCTGCCTGCTCAGCACAACCTCCAGGCCGGACCGATTTGGGTGAGGCTGTCATCTTGATTCTTTTTCTCATGGTTTGCCCTTTCACTGTCCTAAACTGGGCACAAAAAATAGCTTCAGTACCCTGGACAGCGTCTTGTCCCATGGTGTACTTTAGCTTAACTGTGCTTCTCTCCATGTTCACACAAACTATTGCTCTATTCAAAATAAGAAATACTCGTGCTATTTATAACCTGACCCAAATAACCTGCAGTAGTAAGCAATCTGGCCTATAATTGGTTTCTCTGGTCTTTATGATGTCATAATTTATTCAGGATATTCCTGCTTCTGTCTAATACCAGTTCATCATCATACACTCGTTTCTCCTGCCTCCCCCGCTGTATTGCACTGAAACTGGTGGCATGCTAATGTTAGCACCGTGTGCTGTTCTGGGCTCTGGTCCCAGACCTTCACTCTTAAAACCCAGACATTACTGGTATATCCACAGACAAATGACCTTCACTGTTTGTTGAACAGCCACTTATTTAAAAGCTTTACCTCCCGGATATACTCGTAGGTATTTCCAGTGCTGGGTGTTGTATAAACACTAGGTTGGTTTTCACTAAAGACTCACTGGGTGTTTATTAAAATATTATTGTGATTAAACACTCCAGAGGTATTTTACAATTCCAGGTGTGTGAAGAGTGTGTGGGTGTGGAGACACAGGGACGTGGAGTTTGTGTGGGTGTGGAGACACAGGGACGTGGAGTTTGTGTGGTGACACGGGGACGTGGAGTTTGTGTGGGTGTGGGGAAGCATGGGTGTGTAGAAGTGGATTCTGTGCGTATGAGCTCAGTGTGGATGTGGAGGGGGTGACAGAGTGGAACTGGTGGGGGTGTTCGGGTTTGGTGCCAGCTGAGGGGCTGGACCTGCACACTTGGAGCATGTGACGTGGACCAGGTGGATCCCTGGAACTGGAGTGTGTAAATGTGGACATGGACTGAGTGCAAATGTCGATACCACTTGAAGGGACATAATATATATATTAGGGATGCACCGAAAATTCGGCCACCGAAAATTTTCGGCCGAAATGGCTTAAATTTGCATTTTCGGTTTTCGGCCGTAATACTTTCATCACCGAAACAACATGGCCGAAACAATGTGTTGTGATGACGCAAACAAAAATCGCCACCTGCACGCGCTTATTTGGATAAAGCTAGCAAAAAAGTTTTCCAGTGATGGCGCCTAGGCAAAGGACATTACACCAAAAATTATGGAATTCGTTGCCTTAGACGATCAGCCATTCTCTGTCGTAGAGGATGTGGGATTTCGTAGGCTAATAGAGTATGGAGTCAAATTAGGGTCTTTAATGGTGACGAAAAAAAAATCGCAAATATAAGATTAGCATTTTGCATTTTACGTTCCTAATTTGTTTCTGCAATACTTTCCCTCTTTTGCGTTTCTTTCTTTTCTTTGCGTTTCACATTTTATGTTGCTGCTTTTTTTTTGAAATACTTTCTCCCTTTTGCGTTTCTTTTGTTTGCGCGTCACTGCTTTTCTTTGCGTCTCGCATTTCGTTCACAGCACGCCTTTCGCTCTTGGCCACGCCTCTTTCCCCGCCCCCACACAGAGGGTAAAACCGGAGCAAAGAAAAGAGAGAAGCGCAAAAAAAAATTATGAACGTAAAATGCGAGACGCAAAGAAAAGCAGTGACGCGCAAACAAAAGAAAGAAACGCAAAAGGGAGAAAGTATTGCAAAAAAAAGCAGCAACATAAAATGTGAAACGCAAAGAAAAGAAAGAAACGCAAAAGAGGGAAAAGTATTGCAGAAACAAATTAGGAACGTAAATGCAAAATGCTAATCTTATATTTGCGATATTTTTTTTCGTCACCATTAAAGACCCTAATTTGACTCCATAATAGAGCACATTGAGCCCCGTTATGTTTTGCAGGGCAGACGACATTTCTCAGCGTGTTTACCTGAGCTGTTTAATGTTGTTGCAACTCGCGTCACGTTTTTATGAGAATTTATATTTATCTTTCAGGCCAGTCAGTTATAATTAAATTTAACTCGTATAAAATACATATATTTATCCTCTCAGATAAAAACGGTCTGCAAGCGAGTTAAATTTAATTAGTGGTCGGCCCCTTGTCAGCGTTATCGCCGTTAACGGACCACCACTATTTTATTTTATAATATGCATTACTGTAATGTCAGTGCTAAATAAATATTTTCAAATCAAAATTTGTAGTTGATTTATTCTTTGAAAAGCAATGCCTTGATTTTAGTGAGGGTTAGCCAAAAATCCAATGTTACTAATAAACTGGCATAATGTATTTCCGTGTTTCGGTTTTCCGGCTTTCGGCCTTGGTTTCCTCATTTTCGGTTTCGGTCTAAGAATTTTCATTTCGGTGCATCCTTAATAAATATATAATATAAATATATATATATATATATATATATATATAATA